>NC_041009.1:42585319-42893105 GCF_004193775.1 Glycine soja | reverse complement strand
AGCTTTATGGCTATTCTTTATGGGATGTTCATGGGTCGTAATTCTAGAGTAACCAAGTTGATAGTAGAATCAGATTGTCTTGAGGTTGTTAAGCTCTTGGATGATAAGAAACTTGATGGCAATCAGTTTCTAGAACTCCTCACTGAGATTTGGAGTGTGAAGGGACAGTTTCAACTGTGTCATTTGGTTCATATTCCAAGGTAAGCTTTTGATAACGAAGAAATGTCACAATGTCACATTCCACATTTATTTACAATCGTCTTATAATATATGACATAAAAATAAATTTTTATTTCTTTAATTACAAAATTATTATTACATCATATTCTAAATCGATTCTTCAAATCCGTCCTAAATAACCTGTCATAAATGTAATATTTTTAAATGTTTTATTTTTATAATAATATTTATATTATGCAAGGAGGGGTAAATCGAAAAAATTTATACAAATAAATCATCAACAATCATATAATTAAATTTAACATCATACTTTAAATTAAGATCAAATTATGAATTTTTTTCTCATTTGTATAGTGTTCAACCTTTCCAATCTTATTTTACTTATATTCTAACAATTCTTTTTTATATATATATAAACTCGTGTGAAGGAGGAGGATGCAATCAATTCCCAATTGGGAATTAATTAATTTTTGCTTGCGGTGTTTCTTGTCAAGGCAAACCAACAAAAAAAAAAAAGAGGAAGAAAGGAAAGCATTTTTCTCATAACACAATGTCAATTTTAATTCGTGTTTTCTCATAAGCATTTCATGTCTGTCAAACCTAAGTATGTTTGGTTTAAAGAAAAAAAAATGTAAAAATAAAAGAAAAATAAAATAGAATGTAAAAGTGAGATTCATATTAATTTTTAAAATTTTCATATTAAATACACCAAAGATGAAAACAATCAAACACTACCCAAAGACCGTGGTGTATATGTTTGAATTTTTGTTTAAAAATTTCAAAATTATAATTCAGGTAAAAACTTATTTCTTATAAATTTTGTTCAAACCGATGTTCATAAAATAAATCAAAATACACTGTAGCATATTCTTTGATGCATGTGGTATGTCCTCTCACGTGTATCCCACCATAAAAGGGTATAAATTAAGATACATGCTATTCTTTTTCCGATAACATACCATTTACTTTTTTATGAGTGAGATACATATTTATTTTACATTAAATTCAGTTCACCAAACTGATTTGATTGATGACTCACTCAACTGTTAAACGTGTGATCAGGCGTTGAAAAATAGTACTATTTGCTTACCTCTATGCCTCGCAATCAAAACCATAGTAGTGTTGTTTGGCGGAGGAAATTATGCCTATGCTCATGCTGCCTAGTAGTCAAAGAAGATTATTCTCCACATAAAACACGACCAATTAAATGTCCAACAAATAGTATAGGTGACTAGTAAAGAATCACATTTCCACGTTATTATCACAACTCTGTTTTCAAATAGAAGTGGATTTTTTGTAGTATAAAATTTTCTTTTACAAAGTTGACAAATAATACGTCTTTGGTGTGAGGGGAGAAAAATAATAGCAAAAGGAAAATGGAGGAGCCAAGGACCCGTACCCACCACCTAAGGACAACATTCACATACGTTGGAGAATTTAATTGAAATAGGTATAATTTTTATGTTGTCATAAAGAAAATTTTGTTACCGTGATATTTATGGAAAATATTTACTAACTTTATTAATAATGATTAATCTCTACTAAGATATCTAACTAATCATGAGAAACGGACTCCCTAAAAGTAATTAGGGGTATCAAATATAATTTATTATAACAAAAATTTACATTAACTATTTATTTTATATAAGAAAAAATCTAAAAATATTGAAATCAATTTGAACCAATGTCTTATACAACTTCATATTTTTTATTATATCATGTTATTGGTATAAAATATTTATCGTCTTTATCAATGATTAATATTTGTCAAAAAACTTAACTGATTACCTTTAACGAAATTTTTTTTTTATCACAAATATGTTTTCTTCACACAAAAAATTCAAACCTAAAATCTTATTTAAGAGAATCAAACTTATTATTATGTGGATCAATGATTTGTTAGTATACTACTTAATAGTTGATTTGCTTTTTCAAAAGTTTATATAATGATATTTAGATTCATAAAGTCAAAATTAGACTCATACACTTAAGCGAAAAATAGATTGGAGCCTAACAATGATAAGAATAATGATGAAATATATAAGAAAAATAAATTAAAAAAATATATGAATAATAGTAATAAAAATGAATAACATATAATTATCAGTATGCCTCAAAAATCTATTTTTAAAATATTTATGGCCTTTAAATTAACAATAATATATTATTAAAAATATATTAATAAAGGAAATAAATAACGTCAAATATTTTATTTTAAAAAAGAAATAAATGTAATTATTGGAATTATGAAGACTATAAAAAATTATAAAAAAATAAAATATTTATCTAAAAAGAGAGGGGAAATGTCATTATTTTTTATAATGAATACTATAAAAAGAAAATAAAATATTTTATCAAAAAATAAATAATTAATACTAATATTTATATAATAAAAGTCTTCAAATAAAATAACTAATTTAATATTAAAATATTATATTATATATTAAAAATTTTCTGAAAAAATCAAGGGGGCCTTGACCCCTCCTCAATACATAAGTCTGTCCCCTTGATCACTTTAGTGAAAAAAAATTCCAATCACATTTTTTATCTAAAAAGTTTAAATTAAGATCTTATTTAAGAAAACTAAAATCATTAGTACTTATTAATCGTTCTCATATAATTTGTCATATAAAAAGTATTAACTTTTGTAATAATGAACAAAGTATCAAAATTAAACTCTACTTTTAATCAACCATATAAATTGAGGTTCACATTCAAACTTTATACAGGTGGAGCTATTTTCTATTGGATACTGGTATTCAGAAATCAGAATCATTTAACAAGAAGAAAGGCCTACGAAGAAAGAGAGGGAAAGAAAAGGGCGAGAGAAAGATTACATTAGAAAATTTTAAAATAGGTATGTGTTATTATTTTAGAGTAGCCCGAAATTCCCAAAGACAATAAATAAAGGAAGATGGCAAAATGCTTGATACAGAGACACCTAACAATAAAGCTGACCCAGTCTTTGTTTGCATGCTCATTTTCTTTGTTTTTTTTTTTAAAATTTGTGCCACATACCTAACAGATGAGCCATTGAAATAATATATTGGAGGCTTATATGCAAAACAACCGTATTGCATTTGACCAGTTATTCGAGAAAAAAAAAACCGAGATTTAAAACAGAGATTATAGAAAAAAGAAATGTATAGATTAAAGTAAATGGTCCACAAGAAAATAGAATACTAGCAAATATTACAGCAAATCGTAACGTTTAATTTTGAGAATATAGACAGAACATGGAAATCAACCAAGCATGACAGTAAGAGGCAATAACAAATTGAATTGAAAGTGACAATGAACTCAAAATTGAAGCAGTTAATAAATGTGTACAAAACAATGAAATGTTTGTATTTGTAATTGTAAATGACCTTTTCCCTATAATTTACCTAGGCCTAGTTCTATACCACCTGAAGAAACAAATTCTGATTTCCTTTTTCCTTTCTTCTGTGTATATCACTTACCATCAATCCCCAAAAAAGAAAAAAATCAACCTCAAGAATTGCCATGCTTATAGTTTTTATCCTATACACACCTTTCACCCCCCTAACAAGAAGTTAAACATCAGCACAATTCATCGGTGCATATCCAATCCTTGATTTCTTCACATCATACAAGATGTGAAAATTCTGCTGCTGGTAGTTTCCAATTATTGAAAGTGCAGACATAGGAGTCCCCAAAACAGCCAAGCAAACAACATCTTCAGGTTCAATCTGGATGAAGTAATTCTCCACAGGAAAATTCCACACAGCTCCATCAGCAAACAAGATTGCAAACTCAGGAAGCTCCATTTTCTCAACACCAGACACATTATAGCATGGCTTTAGAGGGGGAAAGGTTTCCACTAGTGGAAAACCTTTAATTTTCCTCATGAATGCCTCCTTGATAATCTCATAAGCAGGTTCAGCAAAGTAGGTCAAAGTGGTGCCAGAATCAATGATTGTACCCCCACCACCACCTTGTGCTGACAAATGCCAAGTCTCCTCTGGAATCTTCAGCACCTCACCACCAACCATGATGGACTTTATCTGGACATAGTAAAATGTGTCAACAGGGTTCTCTTTGCCACCAACAAAAGAAGTGAAATTCAAATTGGGGTGGCTGAGAAGCTCCTTGTCCTCACCAAATATCAACTTGCTACTAACACTTGAATTGCTGTTCCTATCCACAAGGCAATAGGAAAAGGAGTGACCATAGAGAGATTGAAGCTGAGTAGCAAATGACAATGGGCCTCTCCCCAACCCTAGCAATCCAGCAGCACCATGAAAAAGTCCTCTATTCCAATGACCACAACCAAACATAACATTCTCAACAATCTTGAGTTCAGGCTTTCCCTCAGGTGTGGTGAGATTCACAGTGAATGTTTCAAGTGCAAAATCACCCGTTGTGTTGGAACTATCTCCATACCAATAGAAATATGGACAGCTTTGAGTCTCACCTTTGCAAGGCTGAGGAGGGTCTGGGGATGACACCAATTGGCACCTTGGATCACGGCAAGTTATATTCTTAAAAGAACTAGAATCTTTGGGATCATAATATGGTCCATTTTGCTCAAAACAAGCATAACAAGGAACACATTGAATCCAATTAAGGTCACTACCAGTATCAAGAATTAGAGAAAAATGCTTAGGGGGTGTGCCAACAAACACATCCATGAAGTACTCACCAGAGCCAAGACTGACCCCTGACTCCAAGGTTGCCATAAGCTGACCGGATAAATACTCCGGCGGGGCCGCCGCAGCCACTGTCGGTGGCTTATAGGACTTCTTTGAGTGCTCCTGTGCTTTCTCCAACCTTGAAATTGTGTTTTGGTTCTTCTTCTCTATGACCCTTCTGTGAAGGGTCTGAATTCTCTTCAAGTCTCTCCCTGTGGAATCAACCACAGATTTTTTAGGCTCCGAATCTTTGCTCACTGAGTGGTGTCTCAAATTGAGTTTCACAGATTGCTTGTGCTGTTTTGCTGCCACAAAAGCCTCTCCCTCTTTACCATCAGTGTCTTCATTTGATGCCATGGTAGCAACTGAAGGCTCAAATTTCTCTGACTTGGAGAAACTACACCCAGTTTCTGTGGAAGAAGAAACAGCATTGAAGTGTGCATGATCAGGAAACTTGACTGCAGCAAGAGAAGATCCATTCTTGTTGAGATCATTGTGATGCCCCCAAATGGATTCCACAGTGCAGGAACAGTGTAACACAAGGAGAACCAGAATCAGAGAAACCCTCAAAACCATAGTTTGACTTATTATGATACCAACATCAAACACCTTGTAGAATTTCAGGGTGGAAGTGACAAAATTCAAAACCCAGAAAGAGCAAAACTTTACAACAATCTCTGATGTTACAAAAGAGGAGAATAAAGGGTAGGTGGTGCGAGAATTTGCGAGAATTCAGAATTCAATCTCAAAACCAATCCGAAAAAGCAAACAGGGAAACAAACTTTAAGGAAAGTGAATAAATGCAAAATCTCCACAAAGAATCAAACTCCTAGGGAAATGAAAATACAAAAAATGGGTGCTTCGAACTTTGAAGGCCAAAAGAATGAGAGAGAGAGAGAGAAAAAAAAAAAGAGAAGAAGGAAAGAGGAAGAAGGCGATTTAGGCTTGTTTTGGGGGTGACTCTGTCAAGAACAAAGTGTGAAACACCAAAAACGCGGTTTCATTACCATAGCATAGTTTAATTAAAACTCTTCAGTTTCAAGGTACACACAACGAAAAATCAATTTTTAATGAGAATATATATACTATTAAATGGTGTTCCTCTTCTTGCAGGGTATTTTCCTCTCAGTTTCCTGCTTCGTTGGCATGTTTTTGTATTGCTTGTAAGGTATGGATGGACTATAGTATTGGACCAGACCCATGTCACGTATTTAATACCGTATGGAATATGTTACAATTGGAAAATAATTTTTCAGACTCTGAAGTCTGAATAGAGAAAAATCAGTGAAAAAAATAGACTTTAATTTATTGTGAATTTGCAATTAAAAAAACAACTACTTTTAATTATGAAGTAACTTAAAATTAGATGTTGGTATAAAATTCTTTTAATATTATCATTATTAATTAAATTTATTTGTAATATGCTTTTTAATACTATGATTTATCATTCAAATTTACTAAATGACAAATAAGATTCACAATATAAAATAATTTATTTATAACTAAATTTTAGAAAAAGGTGATGGCATCCCATTTTAAGGATTATGCAACTCAATCAACCCTATTGAGACTCATCATTTTTTAAGTATATATGAATTTAAGTAAATAATAAAAAGCATATGGAAAAAATACATAAAAAAATGGTTTACAATAACAGTTTCATACATGAATTGCACTAAATTTTTCTCAAAATAATTTATATATACAACTTTATCTTGTGACAAATACTGATGAAAACTCTGGGTCTTTAACGTAAGTGTTACCAATATGGGCTGCAAGCCTGCAACTTCAAAAGTCAAAATAAAGAAATGGATTTTTCTAAAGCATTTCCACTTTTCCAGTATTAGAAGTTTGGAATCGAAACTCTCTCTGGTCTTTGGTCAGAGTTTGTGAACCTGTCCCTGTCCCACGACTTAATATGGAAGAGAGAGAGAAAAACAAATCCATCTTTGTCACTCTGTGACATTGTGGCTTAGATTTCGAGGGAACCCACGTTTACACTCTTAAAACTGGATCAGACTTTTTATTCACTTTACAGTTTACACACCAGCAAAATTAATTTTAATTATTTTTATATAATTTTAAAATATTTTTTTGGTAATTAATAGTGTAAAAATCTTTACACGACTTATGCAACAAATTTAAATTCTTTCTTATCCGGTTTTCAATTATTCCATAAACACGAGGCTTCGTTATATATATATATATATATATATATATATATATATATATATATATATATATATATATATATATATATACATATATATAATAATAGAACTAATTTCTAAATAATTGTGTGGAGTAACTAATATCAAAATAATTTATTTTTATTTTAATATGGATTTAGACGAATTATTTTTATTTAAACAATAAAATAAAATTATTCCAAGATATCAAATATATTTTTTAAAAAATAATAATTTTAAATCAATTTTATTTGTTTTTCTAAAAAATTAATAAATTTTAAATTATTAAAATGAATTATATTTTTTATAATAAACAATATAAATTAAAACATTACGATATACATGTCTAAAATATTAATTTTAAAATATCAATAAAATTAATTTAGTTATAAATTATTATTTTAATGATGATTAATAATATGAAACTTGTTTGTCATTCAAACATATTTATGGCCAACTAGTATAATTAATCTAAATCAGTCTAAATCCGTGATCTAGTTTGACAGTGGAATTATTAAATACAATCGTACTAAGGTGATTATTAGAGAGTGATACTTGTAAAGAAAAACACTATATATCTTTGAACAAAGAAGATGATTTCAATAGTGTAATGTGATATTTGATTAATTATTACAAATTAGTTATAATAAATATTTTATTAACGTTGTATGTAAAAAAAATTTACAGATTAAAAAGTAAAAAATTGTCTTTGATATAAAATAATTTAATGATTAATTTTTAAAGATTTTGAGAAAAAAATATATATATTAGAGAAAACACTTTTTCAGAAAAACCTGACTTTATGAGAAACTATTCAAAATAAATTTTATTTTAATAAAGTTTACATTATTTTTAACTTCTGAATATTTTGAAAAATAATTTTATCAAAAATATTCTTTATTTTATAAAACTAAAACAATCCGATCCAAAATATGAAGAAGAAGAAGAAAACTAAACATAACAGTATAAAATGATAAAAAAAAAATTATTTTGCAAAATACTATTTATAATGCATGCTCGACTACTATGCCTTTTTAAATAGTTGCAAAATACATATTTTTAACTTTTAACAATTTCTTTAAATTCAATTTAAAAATAGAGATAAAATAAAATAAATTAAAAAGGGTATACAGATAATTAAATATATAAAAAATAAAAAGGTCATTTTAGTTATAGGGATAAAGTTTTGTCTTGTTATAAGAGTAGTGTGTGAAATACACATCTAAAGGAAAGAAGAGAGATCATTCGCCATGTGAATAAACTTATATTGAATTGTTCTAATCAACTTATATTGAATTGTTTTAATTTAACAAGTAATTTTAAGTTTGAGCTTTGAATACATAGGTATTTACATTAAATATTTGAATAAAAATTTTAACACCTACAATAATATTATCAAAACTCAAGTATAGTTGTCTGTAGTGTAAAAGATATATATGTTCTTTATCAAAACAAATAAAAGAAAAAAAATATTAATAACTTTTAATTAAAATTAGGAAGACTGAGATCACTCTTATCTTTTAAGATGTGTATTCTAATTTATTATATATATATATAATCTTGTTTGATGATCTTATTCCAAATGTGATGATCTATCTAGCTAGGAAACTTAACCACCTTTATATAGGGGCGGATCCATGCAGAGGGGTGTGGAGGCAGTTGCTCCTGTAGTAATTTCTTATACATAACAAAAAACTTGCTCCCATAAAAAAAAATATAAGTCATCTCTCTAAACTTTTTTTTTTAAAAAAAATGAAAGTTAAAAGTGATGAGAGATAAAAGAAAGAATAAAATGATATTTATTTTTACCATTTTATTTTCCTATTTTTTTTAAAAGCAGATTTGCTCCTCTAAATCTCTAAAAAATGGAATGTGCAACAATAAGAGATGAATGTAAAATTATTGTTTAGTTATATTTATAGAGAGAAATATTTTTTAGAATATGAACAATAAAAGGATTATATAACATTTTCAAAATATGAAAACACATATAACATAATTGTGTAATTTTTAGAATCTTAAATATTTTAATTTTAATTTTTCAATGAACTTAATGTAATTTTTATAAATTTATAATATTTTCATAAATAAAAATATTATAAATTTTTTTTACTCATTACTGTATGATCAATTTCAAACATTAACTTATATTTTATTAATTTTAATTGATTCATGTTTATTTGTTAATTATGTGACAAATATTCTGTTTAATTATTTAATTGCTGATAAGCTTAAGTTAAAAAAAAGAATTAAAAAAGTATATGCTTAACATTTGAAATTGATTAGGTATACTAAAATTCTAAATTTATTTAAAGTGAGAGACTAGATGCTTAATTAAAAAATAAGATACTAAAATCAATTTTTTTAAATAAAGAATAAAATATCTTAATTAAAAAATAAAGAAATTAAAATTTCATAAGAGGAATAAAAATTTCATTTTTTAGAAAAATAAAACTGTTGCTGAAAAATAATTCTTAGAAATGTTCTTTTTAAGATACCTATTTTAATTTATATCTAGAGTAAATTATTTAAACCAATTTTTAGTCACAATACGATAATGTCTACTTCAAATAAAATTATACTTAATTAAAAGGGTTTTATTAGATTTTTGAAATTAGTGAAAAGAAGATCAAACCCGAGGACTAAAAATTGATACATTCACGCACGCATAGTTGTACTAATGAAATTGTGTAAAAAAATTCAAAATAATAAAACTTCTTGTGAGGGTGTATTTAACAAAATGAATGGATGAGTCTCACAAAGATAATTTTGTTTGAGTTAGAAATAATTACAAGCGAAAGAGAGTGAGACTTTTAAAAGATAAATGAGAAATTTCAATAAGATAATGAGAATAAAATTTAAAAATAAATAAATTAGAAGCTTATAAGTTCAAATAAAGAAGTTTCAAAAAAGTATTACAAGTTAGAAAAATATACTCCTTTAATATATAGCTCTATTTTGCTCAAATAAAAATTTCAGTCAAATACTAGTTTATTTACCTTACTAAACACATTCTTGATTCACATTTAAAATTTGAATCCTAGTATGAAAATTAGAAGAATGTTACCATGTAGCATTTTCATTTCTTCACACATGCCTTTGAATTTTACCTTGGGTTTCCCATATCCCACTACTAATGGTAGTGACTAGTTTTGATGAAGGTGTGGGATATATATGTAAACAAATAAACACGTGCAAATAATATATTATCCTTGAATTTAATTATGTGCCAAACGATAATTTGACAATTCTCAAGTTACGTACGCAGCCGTGCCATGCCCCACGCGACCAAACAAAAGTTCAAAATTAATTATCGTTGTCATATTATATAGATTATAGAGCACGAAAGAAGATTTTCATTGGTTTAAAGTTTGAATATTAATTTTTATCTCCTATTAGTATGTATACGGTATACCTAACTTCAACATTAGTTATCATTTGTGTTTGATTTCCCCTCTCATCAGCATTGCTATTTTAGAAAATACGTGATTGAGTATTATAAATGTGTAGAACTTTGCTTTCAAAAAAAATGTATAGGTCTTTAAATAAACAAGGCAATCCCTTTCTATTTGGTGTTTTTTTTTCTTCACATTGAAAACTTTTATTAGTACGCACACTACTACACGAAACCACCGCAACACGAAGGCAACCACCACAAAACCACCACACCGCCACCATACTTATGTTCTTTTCTTGATTTTCTATTTCTTACATGTTTCTTTTTTTCTTTTCTCTACTGCTATATGGAGAGAAGTTTAACTCACTTAATTAAATATGCACCGTTTGATATTTTCTTTGCTTTCTTACGAATAATGAAAAAATATATAAAACTATATCCTACATTTCCACTTCTCCCTTCACATCACTTGGCACATCGATCCAATTAGTCTAACGTTATCAAGTAGAGTTGCTAGTTATTATTGTCAAATCTCAAGTCTGTTTGACTAATTATATTACTTTCCGTCAACCTTTTGAATTTAAAAACTTAAAGGATTGACAATCCTAATTAATTAAGTAGGTTATTAATTTGGATACTAAGGGATTAGTAAAAACTGACACGCTATTGTTTTTTTTTTTTAATTGCCCTTCTTTCTTTTATTCCATCACCTACTGAATAAGCAAAAAATAATCTATAGCATGAGGTTTATCGCCTTCTCTACCTTTTAAATCAAATGACTTTCACATCCGAGACTCTGAGCAAGTGGTCCTTTGGTATAAAAATTAATATGCCATTAACTCAATTTTAATTCTCATTTTTTTCTAACAATCAAAGCATATTATCTAATTCATGAATAATTACAGCCGGAGATTTCATTAACAACATCTCCAATATTTGATTGCTTAATTAAATGAGTTTTTTTTAAAAAATTATTTCTACGGGTCCAACAATATCATACCATATTATTTTTTTTAAGAGGAATATCATACCGTATTTATGAACTCTAATACTAAAGATCTTAATTGAGTTATTAACTTAATTTTGTGGATCCTATAATATACTCTACATATTAATATTAATAGTAATATTTTTATTATATTTCAGCTCAAAATATTATTTTATTTGCATTTGAATTTTGAAAAAATAATATTAATTTTTTTAAAAAAATAAAGATTAAGTGTTGCACCTAGTTAGGTCACTTTCCTACGCATTGATGAAAATACTTTAAGTCCAACTTGAATAATAACTCTGGGAAGTCCAATTTACAAGACAAGAATGATCTATAGGTTAAGTTGATAGTCTTTGGTGGACTATTAATATTGGGTTGATTAAATAATAATCAAGTCTAATTTTTGTCATATTATTTGTAACTTTCGTATTATTTTTAGGCTAAATTTTTTGGTAATTTTTTATTTTCTCTTAGCCTTACTAAATATTTCCTAGAAGTGTTTCAAGTCATTTAGTGGCTAGTGTGAATTTATTTTCATGTTTATTGTCATTTTCCTAAGTAGTGGGCATGCAATTATCGATGCATTTGGTAAATGCATGTTAGTGGAGATTTATTCTAGCATTTTAAGATTAGCCTATAAATATGAAACTCTTGTACTCTCTCCAAAGGTAGAGTTTGGAGATTAGTGAAATTTGAGAGTTCCTCTCCTGTGAGAGTTTTTCTTTTATTCTTGGGTTAAGAACTTGGTTCTATCGGCATATTACAATTAGGGTCACACTCTTTTTGATAATTTTGGTTCTATTAACATTTTACAGTTAAGGTCAAGTTCTTTTTTTTTTTTTTTACCTGTTTTGAAAACGATCTAAGTAATCTCTTATCAAAGTTGGTGGATACTAGCTTGGAGTTCCATGAAACCAATCATTTAAACATACTAATGCTTCAACATTTTCAGGCAAAACAAAACTTCGATACTTGTTAAGTATATGTCTACCAATGCTAAATGTTGATTGTGACGCAACTGTGGTAATTAATCAGTATACTTAAAACATCTCGTGCAATCAAAGAAAGTTTAGGATATTTCCTTTCATTTGATTTCTAATACTCCAAAACATCCAAATCAACATACTGCTTATGATCAAGTTTATCTTCAAGCAAATAAGCTTCCAAATCAGTTTCTTTCCTTGATGATGCACATGACTTGCTTTGAAAGCTTCCAAAACTCTCCAAATGGCTTGATGATATAATGCTTGGACTACCTCAACTAGATCAATGTGAGCATGAAAAATTTGCCTCATTTGGTGAGAAATTAAGATACTTTTGAAAGAAAAAAAACCTTACTTATCATAAACCTTTTTGGCCAATCTCACACCCTCTTGACTTCCTTACAAAACTTCACATAACAGTATTCAATAAATTGCAACTTATATCACTATAGGAATCCCAATATTTTTCAAATTTTATCTTTATTTTTCTACTCATGCAACATATTTGATTTGCATTTTCAAACTCATCATGAAAAAAGCATGCAAAACTTCCTTAATATTAATTTGTATACTCCACACACTATAAAAATGGAGGTCAGCGGTTGGATAAGTGCCACCTAAGAAAAGAGTGGTGATATCATAAAATGGTTTCAAAAACTTTGCTAATTTTTCTACCTCCACCCACTCCTTTTCTAATAAACCATTATCAAAATAGGGATCCATATTTTTTAGGAGGGTAAAGGCTTCATGATCAAAAATCTATAGCACTTTCAAGCATGAAATATGTGGAATTTCATCTTTAGGCACATCTTGATGAACTTGCTTAGATGTCATCATATGTGAAAGTTGTCCTAAAAATGATGCAAACTTTGACTTTGGTGCATTTGAACCCCTAATATATTTCACACTCTCAAATTTTTATCAAAGAGTCGTTGATCACCTTCAGATCCTCGTGAACAATAAAATTTTGAATACGTGCCCCACACTTAATATGAAAATAATCTCCATTATATAGCTACCAATCCTAACCCAAATGATGGATGTTTCTTCAATATTTTTACCATTGTGTCATTGTTAGAAGCATCATCTAAAGTAATTGTGAATATTTTTTTTATCAATACCCCACTCTTTTCAAAGACTCAATAGCTTCTCGCCCAAATTAGCACCACAATGAAGTGGAGGAAAGTGAAAGAAAACTAACACCTTTTTTTGCAACTCCCAACCCTTAGTAATATTATAGTGTGCAACCAATACCATATACTAATTGGTAGTGATTGATGACCACTGGTCAAAAGTTATACAAATTTGTCTAGAATATATTGTAAGTGACATTTGAGAATTTTTTTTCTTTCCTATATCTCTTCAAAACCTTTGACTTTGATGTGTTTCTACATATTGTTTTAGCACGTGGGTTGAAAAAACAAAACAAATCCCTAACTATTTCATGTTCAACAAAAGAAAAAGGATAACCACGTTTGATGATAGTAGACAATTCGAAGCCAACATAGAGTTAAACTAGGCAACTAAATACAGAAAATAAAAATGAAAAGATGAAGAACAGAAAAATACATATAATCAATGACATATGCTATAAAATTCAGTGACTCAGTTTATACCTTACTGTGGTGACATTCCATTTTAGTGATCTAAAGAGAATAGAACAGATACTAGTCCTTATTGATAAAAATAGTAGAACTGATCCTAGGCCTTACTGATAAAGCAGTGGTTTATGCTGTTGAGATTGGAGCATTTTTTTTTCCATGAAAGTACAAAGCACCAATTATTCATTAAAATAAAAAGGGATAGGAACCAGGTCTACGAACAAAATTAAATCCTGTACATGTTATACTAGAAACTATGAAGAGAGCTCCTACATAAGAGTCTATTCTTCACATAAAATTCATTTGACTCCTTCATGCAATATGCAGATTGCAGAACCATGTCATATTGAATTCTCTTCTTTATACTTGGTTGATACTAGGCACGGTGTTGTAAGTGGAATAAGGTAATTAAAATTTATCATTAAAACTGAAACCCAACTGGCATACAAATTCATATGTAGAAATTAGAGAATCTAGTGAATTCGCTGAATCCATGAATCATCAACATTAAATCTACTTAAAAGTTTTAGATACCAATTATATAATATTTAGATACCAATAATTTTTAAAAAAAAATTGACACACATCACATTGTCCAACATCACAACGAATCAGCAACGAGCGTGACATACGTGAAGCGACTATCTCCAACAAGTCGAAGCTATACGTGAAGAAGACAAAGAAAAAGAAAAAAGGATAAACTCAAGAGACTCAAGGAAATATGAATAGAGGGGATGCCTTGTGTTGTGTCTGTAGAATATTACGAATGGATTTAGGAAGTGACGCTTTCATGTTTCTGTATGTTCTCGTATTTGTTTGGCCAAATTTTGAGACTTCTTATATCATTTGGTCTTTATTAATATTTTTTTATATTAATTATAGATTTAAGTTACTTTTTTTAAGAAATCAAATTAATGATGATATAAATTATCGTTTCTAATTAAAATTGAAATAATTAGATAAAAGTTACTATTTATAAAAATAATCAAATTAATTATAAAGTGAAATACTTTTATTAAGAACAATTGATTGATTCTATTAATAATAATCAAATTAGTTATGATGCTAATTATTATACCAATTTGTATTTTAATTAATTTGATTAAAATTAAAAAAGATAATTTGTGTCATCATTAATTCAAATTTAAATTAAAAAGGTAATTTATACAAAAATTAATTCTATTATTATTAAAAAGGTAATGTGTGTCATTATTAAGACAATATGTATCATAATTGATTCAAGAGATATTAAAAAGCTAACTTATATCTATAATTAATAATATTTTTTTAAAATTAAAAAAAATGGAAACATATTTCCATTATATAAGTGGAGGTAAAAAAAACTTACACAACGAAAATATTATTTTGTTAACAAAATACACAAATCACATTTTTGTTGTCTATTTTTTGGCACCACGTACATTGCAACAGGAGTATCTTTTCATTGCGCAAATGTACAATGGAATCATACTTACTTAGAAGGGTATTTTTGGATTTTTATAAAAAGTCACCTGTCTAGGTAGTGAGAATAGAAATTTTGTGAATGAAGATAGCAACTCCCGGTCATATTTTGGGCTCCTACATGTGAGAAAAAAAATTGAGCGATTAAATTGGTTTCGCGGGTGGTAATTGTTAAATACATCCTGAATTTTTATTTATTTTCTAAAAAAATACTCCTTTTCAAAATATAATTTTGGAAATATTAAAATATTAATTCTGAAAATTCTGAAAAATGTTAATATCTTAACACTTTTGATACCATTATTTGATTACATGTAAAAAATGTTGGAATTTGGAAGTGTACTAAAAATGGTCAGTTATAACCTTTTTTTTTCTTCTAAAGATTAATTAACAATTGATGAATATATTTTATATCTATAATGTAATGACTGAATATTCCACCCTTATACAAGAATTTGACTACGGAACAAGAACGAACTCTTGCTTTCATTTGTATTGGGTTGCTGGATGGACGTTATTCACAACGTGCATCGAAGGAGTAGCCTTTTTAAAAAATAAAGACAGTCAAAGCGTATAGAGAATTCATGTTAAAAACATCAAACACTATATTGAGTAAAATGGCCACCTTTACTATCACTTTGGCATCTTCCTATAGAAATGTATCGAGTGTGTCTGAGTGTGTTTACCGAGTTTCACTGTTAGGCATATTATTAAGAACTGAATACTAATTAAGATCGATGTTTAAATAAAGGACTTACTTATTGTAAATTCAAATACACCATATTCTCTCTCTCTCTCTCTCTCTCTCTCTCTCTCTCTCTCTCTCTCTCTCTCTCTCTCTCTCTCTCTCTCTCTCTCTCTCTATATATATATATATATATATATATATATATATATATATATATATATAATGTCAGTCATTTTTTCTTTATGATGGGAACATATTCTTTTTAAACAAACCAATAATTGTAAAATATAATATTTTTTTGGTTATTAATATTTATATTTAAAAATAATTGAGAAATTAATACATTAAAACATAAGATATAATTTTAGCCTTGCACAATACATGAGTTAATACTTAATACACTAATATATTTTAGAAATAAGTATGTCTCTATATTTAGTGATATCATTTTATTAGATTTGATTGGATTAATTTAGAATTAATTAGATAATATTTTATTAGATTTAATTAGAATAATTCCCCAAAAAAGATTTGATAAGATTAAATTAATTCAATTTTCAAATGAGGTACATGTAAGCATATGATTGGATTATTGGTGACAAGGGACATTGGTGCACATTATTCACAATGTTCACTGAAAGAATAGTTGTTACTCAATATGAATATTTCTCCCAATGGAACCCACACGTAAAAGATGAAATACTTTCTGATTGGATTTTCGGGGTGATTGCTTGATATAAATTTTTGTAGCTCTATGTATGGTTAATGCCTAGCCCTAGGATGCATAATGTAGTTGCAGAATGGTTAGCAGTAAAGGCGCATAATTTCGAATTAGGCCTTCATTTGCTGGAAGTGCCTCCCTTAGAGTGTTTTTACCATTTATGGGCTGATTGTATGGGAATTAGGCAGAGTAATTAAGGAGATGCCATTAAAAGCTACGAATTTTCACTTCTTACAAAATGTAATGTGAATGTGTGCTGGTTCAACTTAACCTTAAATCAAACACACCACAATATTCCAACTACAAGGAAAGATTGATTCTCACATAATAATGCCAAAGTGAAAATTGGAATGCATAAAATCCATGCAGCTAGGAACTCTTTTGAGATTACATATGCATAAAAACATTATATATAGGCTTCACGTTCCTCCGAAATCCTCGACAGATTAATGACAACAATGAAACAACATGAACATGAAAGATGATGATATCTTACCATGTGCCTCTAGTTGATAGTAGTAGACAATTCCTTACGACAAATTGGACAACTAGTTTTTCCACCAAGTAACCAAAAAAAATTAAAGCGGGACAAATGAAATTCAAGGACACACTCCAAATGGTTGAATTAATTCTTCTATACAAATAGGACAATCATATCATGATCCATTGGTTTCATCGCCAGGAAAGCATATAACAGGGGCAAGGTTCTAATGGCCAGCCTAGCAATATGTGCTCTAGGGGCAAAAGAAAGTACTGTATCACCAAATTCAATGTCTCGAATTCGTGTGTTTTGAAATGTTGGGAGAAAATTTTGTATATTATCAGACTCAATGTCTTCCACTCGTGTACTTTGAGATTCTCCCCCTCTCCTCTCATCATGTAATGCAAGCATTGTTATGCAAAACCATAAGCAAATTCCCATTATGCAACCGAAAATTGTAAAAGGTTTCGGTAAGGCAAGCCATATCGTGTTTAGAAGAGCAAGCATGCACGTAGCTAAGAACAAAAGCAGATATGAGGTAACAACACGACACATGGGAATCGGGTAAGTAAATAAAATATGTATCTGAGTTGGGAACAAAAAGAAGAACCACAATATAGGGCAAAAGAAAAGAAATTCACTCTCTTTAGAATGTGGCATTAAGTTAATTTATATTTGTTCAGGGAATAGAATTCGAAATATTGAGAATACTGATATTCGGATTCTTTTTTTCTTCTTCTTTTTTATAAGCAAATATTGATTTTTTTTTTACTGCCCGATACTGGATTTATTATAATTAGAAACCAAAACTAAATTAGTTTAGTTTTACATCATCAGCACCTTACAAATTCTCCTTCCCGCTGCAAACAAAATACCTTGTTTCAGATGCAACTTTCTGCATCTTTTCTTACAGCAATGAAATATCCAAAGCAGCAAATGTATACGTAGTTTAAATTTGAAGGCCTTTAAGCTTTGCTGCCAAGCACCGTTTCTACTTCTACTGTTGCATAGTGTGCACATCTTATATAAGCTTGTCCAGACTTTTGTATCCTAAAATGGTGAATAAATAAATGTTGATTCCTATGGCTTAATTTTCCGTATCTGCTTCCTATTTCCTTCTTTTGAATAATGGATTTAGGCTAGGTTTTAATAAGAGGTATTTTTTAATTAAGCATATTAACTTGTCTGGTTTTGTAATAACGGTTTTTTTATGTTACCTTAAATACTAACGTAACGAATAATAAAAAAAATAATAGACTTTATGGTCATTTTTTATATTTATTATCGTTATCTCATTAATTTATACTAATTTATAATATTTATATGTATTATAATGATAATCTTGACAGTAAATTATTATATTACGCCAATTATCAAATATATTATTATAAATGGTGATTTTGCCACTAGGCAGATGTCATGTGTGACGGTACCTCAGCTCATTGATTTATTTCTCGTTAAAATGCATTTAATTTTTTTATTTTATTTATTAATTGATAAAAGTATATAATTATAATAACCTAGCTGAATATAACAATTAAATATACTGATTAAATCATTAAATATTTTGTAGATTTTGATTTTATATATTACGATAAATAATTTAAAGCATACTTAAATTAAAAAATCTTGCATGATTTAAGTTTCAAGAAATAAATATGATCAACTCATTTATTTTTTGATTTAAATATTTTTTTATTCTTTAAAATTGAGTGATTATTTTTTAGTCCTTAAAAAAATTTATTTTTATTATTACCTCAAATTTTTAAAAAGTTACTTTTTTTCCCTCACTTTCTTTGCGTTGGTATCATTGTGAAATTTTTTTTATAAAAAATATTTTTTAATTTAATTTCTTTAAAAATGACTTGTGATAGTTTAAAACCATTGGATATTAATTGGATTTTTCTATTATTACTTATTTAATCACTTTAATTTAAATATTTTAACTTTATTTCACTCTCATTTATCTCTATCAAACAATCTCATTTTCGCCTTACTTTGACTTCGTTACATTCTCATTCGTTTACATTCCTCTCTACCAAATATGTACAATGTTAAGAAGGGTGAAAAGTAGACCTGTTGGGATAATATTTGGCTTAGGAAATCTAGTCACCAATCGGCTGAAATGTTCAAGCATGACATCAACTGATTTACAAAACGGAGGTTTAAATTTCAAAATAAAAAACATTGTTTGTTTCAATCACAGTGGAATCGTAAATACCAGGAATATTTGCGGATAATGTTTTCTATCCAAAGTTAAACATTTGTTACAGCAAAAAAATAGTGGTTTATTAAAAATAAGGATGTGGCGGCCGAATGGTTGTTTTTGTTTTTTCATTTTTCCTTTTAATCAATTGACTTGGAATCCAAAGAGACTTAATTGCCTATTTCCATCTTCAACTGAAATTAAGGTATACACATCCCATCTCCCATGACCAAAAAATCGTATGTGAACACTGCTAAACACAGATACAAAACATAAACTAGCTAGCTAGCCGGTAATAATTAAGGCTAAACGATCTAGTATTATAGATAGAGATAGATAAACAGACTTCTAGAATTTTAATATTGTGCTCAAACTTGCAGTTGTAAACAAAATCTCAAGTGTAGTTTCTAGAAATTCCACATTTGTATCCATATATATTTATATGTTTCAATTTTCCAAAACAAAACATTATATATGTACATATATACTGAGAAATGTTGTTCTGACTTACACACATACATAGATGCACAAGTGTGTGTGTGAGAGAGAGCACTATTTCTTGCATATGTTGTGAAGTATGACCTTGAATTTGTCAGCATCACATGAGATTTTGAGCAAGCCATTTTGGTATCCATACTCCTTTGCAGACTGCTCCAGTAACTCAACAATGGTGAGATGCTGAATTGCTTTGATGGTTACCCAAATCTTCTCATCCATGCCTTCTTTCCCTGTGCCCACAAGCACTGGAACGTACCCTCTGCGACTTCGAGCTTCTTCCATCTCCTTGCTGCTATTTGATCTCTTTTTATCCTGCTTTCTACTTAATTAATCTCTGGAAGCAATATTTATAGAAGTTTTTTCGTGGGAACACAGAAAAAAGACTTTTAGGGCTTTATTTGATCAATGTGTTTGCATAGATCCACTTGCCCTAGAAATATTAAATATTAATTGTTAAACAAATTTTGGTCAAAGTTTTATTTTTATTTTTATGGATATTGAATTTTATAAATTTTACTGTTTGGGTTGATATATAGTTCATATTTAGTAGATTAAGTTTATAATTTATTTTATACAAATTTTAAAAATAAATATTTTATTTTAATATATATTATATATCTTTTCTAAAATATATAAATAAGTATTTCCTATAAGATTTATATATGTGTGTGATAATGTGGGTCTAAAGATATTTCAAATGAGTCACAATACTGTGTTTTCAAGAAATTTCAATTAATAACAAAAATATGTTGAAAACAGTATCGATCATTCAGTCATTTTCAAGTGCAAGTGGTGCATAAAGCTAGTGTAAGTGGTTTACCATATGTATAATTGCATTGACTTTATGAATGGTAAGGTATAGCGATAAGTATGAATCTTTGAATCATTTTAGCTAGGCATTAACTTGTATATATGAAAAGGGTACCTCAAGGTCCGATCCTTGACTAAACTATATGAGTACACAAAAACTTAAACGAGAAAATATAAATCGTCCAAACCTTTGAAATTATAACTAGAAAAACTATATGAACAGATGTTAATGAATTGGTAACTTCATTAAATAATTATCACAACCCGTCAAATGATCTTCTTACTATATATGAAGCAGTTGGATTCATAGTTTAGGGTTGGATATATAGTTTAGGGAATTTCGTCAAATGTATATTTTGCCGCCACGATAGTCTTATAAAATCATCACTAAAGATTGTAAGGATAGAGATGTTCCATCGAAATATGTATTATTTTCACATGTTCCAATGCTACAGTTGCAAAATCTTTTATTCTTCAATAACATCGACTCAACTAAGATGCCTGGCATTGTTAGACATAGAATTAGAGGGTGCCACTCTCGGTCTCATCCATTTTTCACAGGCTACTAATAACATCGTTCTACTCCACTTCTTTCAAGTTATATATCATAACATTGGAAGAGATTGCTACAATGAAAACCATAATATCATGCTGAGGTTCAAACAAAGAATAACAATAATGGTTAAAACCAACTAAGGATATAAATCAAAAATGTGAGAAGAGGGCTTCAAAGTCTTCTGTTAGGTAATGGACCATTTATTGTTTGTCCTGCATAGCTTTGCACCTACTGGCAATGTTGACACCACGATGATAAGATGATGATATGGATTACGTCAGCCAAATTACTAGTTTTATTTTCATATTTGCATTGAAAACTTGAGCATTTATAATGACAGCTTGAATATCTTTGCACTTGCTATTTGTATTAATTAACTACGCACTTTGGTTCTAGTTAAATATTTATGTTCTTTACTTCAAATTGTTTTCGATGATGTGTAAGGCTATTAAAATTTACTCCATATATACAAACTCAAATATAGACCTAAAACAACTCATGTACAATGATTCAAAATATAAGATAATTCATTTT
Source organism: Glycine soja (assembly GCF_004193775.1). NCBI lineage: Eukaryota > Viridiplantae > Streptophyta > Magnoliopsida > Fabales > Fabaceae > Glycine > Glycine soja. Next base: position 42,871,157 of record NC_041009.1, on the reverse strand, counting down.
AATTAGTTTCACTATTTTTAATGAAATCATCCCTGAAATATCTTTTATTTTATTTGCAATGAACCCTTTGAATCTTAAGAATTATATTATGTCTGTATGCCATGCATATGCACCAGCCGGAAGGTAAAGATAATTTAAGTTCTCACGCACTCTTGAATGTTAACTTGTTATATCTTGTGTCTGAATTTTAAAAAAACTAAAACAAAAAAGAAAAGCAACAGATAATTTGCTTATCCAAAATCTAATATTCAACTAAGAACTCATTAACATAACAATTATAAAAGAGAGTATTAGATTGGAACCTTGCACCGCCGTCCGCAGCTTTTTGATTTAAAGATGGATATGGAGGAAATGTCTTTTGGTTTATTTGGGTACCCTTTGAGTCAATTTATCATATGTCATATTGAATATTACGGCATAATAAGGATCAAGATCAGAAACAAAATACTGAAAGAAAAATTGCAAGAGGATGTGTGGAGCAAATAGATATGGTTAAATGACCTTTAACTATCACCAAAAGCTGCTTTTTCGTTTCCACTGTAAAATTAAGAAAAGGCCAATTACGTCTTTTATTAGACGTTAGAGAGAAATTAAAAAGATAAAAAAAACATATTTTTTAATACATTATTTTTAAATGTACTAAATTACACAAAAGATCTACTAAAATTTATAAGTGTGAAAGACATTTCATATAGTGTGTCTAACAGAAGTTTCTTTTGGACACAAAATGTTAAAAGACATTAATTTTTTTAGAAGGTAAAGTCAAATCATGATTATCATGACAGTAAAGTTTTAAATTTTAGAAATACTAATTAATTAATTTTACTTTTGATTCCTTTAACGTGTATTGTGTATAATTTTGATCTCAAGTTATTTTTGATACCAATTAAGTCCTATTTCAAATTAAGTAATTAAATTCGGTCATGTTATTAATAAGTTTTTATATATCTAAAACGATTTAAATATATTGTTTCATTTCTAAATATTTAAAATGAAAAAATATTTTAATATTTAAGAGTTTATACTAGATTTACAGATATATAAAATAATTTTATAAGTTTTTTTAAAAAATATAGTTGATAAAATTTTAAAGATTTTATGAAATACAAGGCTAGAGTTTAAAGAGAAAAAAATTTGAGATTTTTTCATTTTTGTTGAAATTTGATATTGGTAATTTTAAAGAAAAACTAAAATAATTTATTTTATTTTATTTCAGAAAATTAAAAATAGAAAATGAGATTTATATGTTTTTATTAAAAAAAAATATTAATAATATAAATTAATTTGATTAATTTTAAAATATATAAAAAGTACATAATTTGCTTAAGACAATTTAAAATATTTTTTAATATGGTCTATTGAAGTACACATAAGATCTACTAAAATAAGTGAAAGCCATTTCATGTAGTGTGTCTAATAGAAGTTTCTTTTAGACAAAATGTCCAACATATTTTTTATTAAGGTGAACTCAAATCTTGATTCTCTTAAAATATTATTATTACAAAAATCGATTTTAAAGATGATTCTTTATGACTTTTTATGATGATTTTTAATCATCTTTGAAATTGTCGTGGTGAAAAATTAACACTTTTTATTATGATTTTTAAATTATTTTAAAATCTTGATTTCTATATCAAATCTCTTTGAAACTGTTTTAGAATATGTTTTTTTGTTTTGTAAAAATTTGACATTTCTAAACGATTATTTCAAAAAAATCACCTTAGAAAATAATATTATGAAAACTTTTTTTAAAAAATTATCTTAAAAAATCCACTTTTTAAGAGTTGTTTTTTTTTATTAAAAGAATCATCTCATAAAATGAATTTTTTGAGATAATTTTTTGAAAGAACCATTTTAAGTCTGTTGATGCAACCTAAATGCATCTCTATCAAGTATAACTACACAAATAACAGAATTAGGAATCAGTAAGACAAACATCACTAATTAAGCAAAACAAGGAGACATCATATAAATTCAAAGTCATTTAATTAAGTATTTTATTTTTTTTCTTTTGAAACATAGGCCATATTTACATAAATTAGATTTTAATTAAATATATGATTTAGCCATACATCATACAAGTTAAAATATATTTATAAATTGTGAACTTTCGAAAAACTATGTTTCAAGTGCTATGTAACAATGAAAAACTGAATATATTAAATGAAGATAACTACATAATATTAGATATATCTATATTTCAAAGTACATAATCATAAAATTAATTATAAGTTACAGATCTTAAAGTTTTCATCCAGATTTGGATGTGTACTAATGGTTTCTTTAGCACCAAAGACACCAAACCTTCTAAGTTGGCATTCCCATATTTTGGCCTATCATGCTCTGCATAAATATTTCAACATAACTAGCAGGAAAATGATGTCATGAACAGAGACATACACATAGCTAAGTGAATCAACCAACCTTGAGTTACATTTGTAAACAATCAATACAATTGGCCCTAACAACTCCAAGTTGCTCCTTCATTTTCTCTCCCTTTTCCTTCAACAGAAGATATCTATACTTCTAAAATAGAAATGTAACCCAGGGGTCAGATTTTTATTTTTAAACGTCCCAATTAGATTTAAATGTAAAAATTTATTATAAAAAAGAATTAATGGGTTAAGGTAATTTCCCAGGAAAAAAAGCTTCATATATTTGTTAGACAACTCATAAAATTATGCTTGAAAAGTGCCCAAGTTATTATAGCAGATGGTTCCAGATTAAGAAGAAAAATAACAAACATAGTAATATAAATTATTGGTATTTGTGTTGGATTTTTTTTACTCCCTTCCTATGTGAAATAAATGTCCAGATGAGAAGATCCATTTTGTCTCACTTATTTAAGTGGAGAGAGGTCAGATTATAAAGATAGATAGACAGAGAGTGACTCATTTGAAAGTAAAAAACAATTACAAATCATTGAGACAAAGGAGAAGAAAAATTATTGTGATTTTCACATACCCACTAAATAGCATTTTTTAGATTGCAACCGTAAATTTGTTCATCATTGGATCAGAATGATTTTTGGACAACAGATTTTACACACGTAATATTTCGAATTGTTTAGTTAGATCGTGAAAAAGATATATGGAGAGAGAGCTAAATATTTCATATTTTCTGTTTTATATTTTGGGATTTCATCTTCTTGTATCTATTGTATCAATTGAGGGTCTGTTTTGATTTGATTGTTTGTAGCACGTTTCAATGCATTTATTGGGGATTCTCTTGTATCTTTATTAATTATAATAGAATTATTTCTTTAGTCTGAACAATATGTGATTTTTACTCTTGCATTGAGTGGTTCTCTATGTTAAACAAATTGTGTTTCCGTTTTCTTTAATTTCTATTTTGGGCTCTACTTTATTGGTGTTCCTCACATACTTTTGCTTTGGGAGAATTTATTTCAGCGGTCTATTATTCTATTATAGAATTTGTTATTGTGTTGACTTATTTTTCCATCAATTTGTTCAAAGATTAACAGTTCATACAAAGCTCCCAGCATGAAACCAATAGATGTAAGCACGAATCAAATTATTAACTAATCCTCAAGAAAGGAAATATCTAATAGCTAAATTATAAAAAATTCCATACCCGTTTCTCTCAAGAAAATCTGAAATTTGATCATAAAGGATTGAGAGACGATCAAAATGAACGTGCCCACAGACATTATGTGTATAATACGCGCAAATGCATTGTGTGTATAATAATTAATACATTCAACACAATAAAATACGTATTTGAACTATGCATATTGAACCGTAATTTTTGCTCTTCCCAGAGATTCCGACATATTTTGTCAATAAACATTTCCCAAGTTGCAAGAAGTTTCATGAGTTAAAAGAGAAGCAGAGAACCATGGTTATGGTGGTGATGCATATATATATATATATATATATATATATATATATATATATATATATATATATATATATATATATATATATATATATATAAAAGCCAAATAAGAGTCTACCTTGGCAATGAAGGTACTCCAATGCGATCACTACCTCTGCTGCATAAAATCTATCAATATTAAGAACTTAATGTCAGTTAAAGAAAAATAGTGTTACGGGACTTAATTTATTACTATTGGGGTGGATAACCTAAAGAATTTAAACATGCAAAAATTATATACTTGAAATTACTAAATAAATATTTTTTTCTCATAAAAAATAGATGTTTATTTCATAAGATAATTTTTTTAAAAGATGAATCTGAAAAATTATAAAAGATAAAAGAGAAAATAATTTAATACTAATATTATCCATTTTATCCTTTTAATGAAATTTATAATTTTTTGTCTGATAAAATATTAGACTGTTTTTTTCTCCCACCAAAGAGAAATTCTGAATCTGTCATTATATATATGCAGTAGGATAATATACCTCACGGCATCTTCCTTGAGAACCTTAGTTGGCTGCAGATCAAGAAGCAGGAATAGTTCTCCCCCAGGACAATATAATCAGTAATCAAACAAACGTGTGTTTTGGTTCGCAAGTTCCAAATATTTAACAAATTCAGTAAATTAAATAGTAAAGGAGCCACGTGAAAATCCTTGCTACTATTTAGCTTCAGAATTAAATGTAATAAAGGCATTAATCCAGCTCAAAACAATATAATTTAATTTGTGAAATCATTATCTATAAAACAAGGATATCTATGATAAGAAGGTTGTGATGAGACATATTGGAACTCTGTGATCGCTAAAAAGATTCTAATGTTCCTACTAGTTATTCTAATTGATAAATAATAATCATTGTGTAACTTATTTAAAAGTAGTATTCGAGTTACAAACCTAAAAGGAAGCATATAATGCAGGTAGAAAAGGGTGGTCCAACTTGTCAAGAATTTCTCTCTCTGCGCAAGCTCTATGCACCTGTGGAAAGTGTATAAAGGCCATCCTATTACAACAAGTGGTAAATGTTGCTATAACTTGATTTACGCAATTAAAATTAGAATAATAATAATTTTGTTACTTTAAGCTACTTATAGAAACACCAAACCCGGCTATGTAAATATAGTCTTTCAAGTGAACTAATATTTCCATGTTGAGAAATTGAGAATACAATATGTAATGAAAACCTGAGGAAAAAAAAAAAGTCATGTTAATTAAATCACCTTATTACGATTAAGCATAACACCCTTATCCATAGCCTTCATGCAAAATATTGACCAGTTCCACGTAGCTCCACCAGATGCACATACAAACCAATAATAAATCAATATCACTGCCACAGAAGCTTTGCTTTTGAAAATAATGAAACAGAAAGAAACTGTCTATCTCCCAAATCAATGAAGAAATTTTAATTGAGCTCACTTTGAATTTTCAGTTAACTAGAAAGACTAATTCATCTATAAGGTTCTTGTATATGCAGAAGCTCCATTAAATAAAAGCTAGAATTATTTTTTGAAATGACGAAACCTTAAAATAATATGTCAGTCATATGTGTCTGTATACAACATTATAATCGTGTGATTACAATTTGTTTCACACTCGACAATTAATTATGCTACCAGTACAAGCAATTGAGAAACAGGGAAATGCAATAGAGAAATAGGGGTAAAAAAAACCTGCCAGTACGTATCTCCTGATCCCAATGGTTTAATTGGTCTAAAGTGCTTTAAGCCTATCTGTTCTCCACTTTCTAGGACCTGCATGCAAAACCAAGGTCACGGAACAATTTGCAAAATTAACATAAATTGCATAAAACATTCAAGAAGTGACTAAGAAATCCCAAAGTATCCTATGGAATACAAAAGGAACTATAATGGTATCGTGGCATGTTTACCAACTCATTACTCAATAAGATAATCTTCAATGTAACATATAATTTAAGAGAAAATTATGATCACTTCCTACATTAAAATATAAAGAAATTACAGAAAGACAAAAGAACAAATAGACAAGTTAGTACAACTTTCAAATGAGAACTGAAGTATTTACCATACCTTCCTATCGTTTGTAATTTATAGTTGTATACAGTGGAAAAGAAATTCCAAAATCATTAAGAAATTAATAGAAAAAAAAATTAATAAATTGGGTAAACATGACACATTCTCAAATACGAAAGTTTTAATACCTTCTGGATAGCTTTCCAAGCAGGGTCATCCTTTCTATGAGGTTTAGAACTAAGAATACTAAGTTCATAGATGAATAAACAATTGACTAATCAAGAAAATAAATTAATTAATCATTGTGGCCTTAGCCACACACAACGCAACCAAAGGGGCCATGGATTCAACCGCAGTACCCACACGAAAAGAAAAGAAACACTTCATGTACGGACAGAGGTTCTTACCTCCACATAGAGCTTTGGCGGAGAGAGTTGAGGGAGCAACTGCGACGGCATAGCTTTGCAGAGGTTCACCAGAGAGAGGGTGCAATGAAAGCTTGAGTGAGAGAGGGCGTGGAGGTTCGAGCGAGGGTAAAAAATGTAAACACGAAAACAAATACTTGAGTGAGAGAGAAAAAATTCGTGGGTGAGACAAACTCGAACAAAAACAAAAAACTAAGGGACTTCGAGGGAGTTTAATTCTTACCTTCGAGGGTCTCCACAACGACACGACAACGACGAACAAAAGGAGAGAAGAAGCTTAAGCGTGGGTGAGAGGAGGGTTAGTGACAGAGAGCTGTGTGAGAGACGTACTGAGAGAATAATGAGGTGCGAGAAATAAGTTGATCCTAGGTGTTTGTACTCTCTCTTTAACGATGATTTTTTGAATAACCGTCGTTAAACTCACGATTCAAAGACGGTTATTTGAAAATCATATAGATACTTGTCATTTCCAATAATTACAAGACTACCACCATGATGTTTTTAAGAAGGTTTCTGACAACCGTCATTGTTGATGTGTCGTAAATAACATTTTTATAATAGTGTATGAATGAAGACAATGACATTTTAAATTTTAGAAATACATAAATAATATTACTTTTGATTCCTTTAACATGTATATTGTATAATTTTGGTCATGTTGTTAATACTTTTCTATCTAAAACCATTTAACTATGTTTTAATCTTAAATATTTAAGATTTTGTTCACTAATGGGAACTGAGTTTGATGAAAAGAGTTACTCTTCCACAACATGATAAATTAAGATCTTTTTAATCAAAGAAAATTTTAACATTCAGTGTTTGCCAGTGTTTCACAAGATTATTATATATTTGGGAAACAAAAAAAATATTTAAGAGTTTATACTAGGTTTAGATAATAATTTTAAAAGTTAAAAAAAAAAACAATTGATAAAATTTGAAAGATTTTATGGAGTATGATGTTGGGTTTGAGGAGAAAAAAATTAGGATTTTTTCATTTTTGTTGAAATTCGATGTTGGTAATTTTAAAGAAAAACTAATATAGTTTAATTTCAGAAGATTTAAAATAGAAAATAATGAGAATTTAATTATATTTTATTTAAAAGAATATTAATAATATAAAGAAATTTGATTAATTTTAAAAGTATGTAAAAAGACATAATTTGCTTAAGGAAAATGCAGAGAATAAAATTTCACAGAATTCAATTTTAATAAAAGATAATTAAATTTAATTGAAAATAGAATATTCTGATTTATTAGAAAAATTAGGGTGTTATTACATTTGTCTTGTAATAACTTTTTTTTACTTTCCAAAAAGAATAATAATCCTTCAATGAATTTTGTTTGACTTATTTATGCGATCTTCTTCCCTTCTAATTAGCTTAATTAAAGCATGTAGATTGTATCTTGGCAATGAATAGTTTATGCAGCAGGTGCCTGAGTCATGAGTATCAAGCATTGTATTTAGGACTATTCATTTTGTTGAGTCTCAGGTTGGACTGTTAATCTTGGTTTAACGTTGAATTGTTTTGATTAAAGAGTGTTTTAATTTACATTATTTGATATTCAAAGTGTAAAGATGATGATGATGGACTTCACCAATGTTGAGATGATATGAACAGAGGTGAGTTACAGCTGCAAAAGACACTTCGTCACTTACACCAATAGCAATTTTATTAGAGTGACAATATATGTAATAAATACTTACTTAATATTGTGACAAATTAGCGTATTCCTTCTTCTACTTATTTGAACCTCTTCATTCTCATCACTTCTGCAACATTTAGCAACCACCAGCATTTATTGATCAGCCTAATTGAATCAACAAGATTTTCAAGTGCTGACTGCTGAGATACTGTTTCTTGAACTTACTGTAATAAAAGTTTTTTGAGTCAATCTTATATCTCCAAAATTTAATAAGAAATTCATCTCGGCGAGGCTTGAACTCGCAACCTCCAGCTCATAAGACCAGCACTCTAACCAACTGAATTACCAGACCAATTTGATTTGATGATGATAATATATTGGTAGGTTCTGCAATCGCATGAGAAGCTGTGATATACTATATACGAGAAGATCTGTCAATTAGTGGAAAAGAATTAAGATAGACTAATAATGTTCGTTTTTACCTTTAATGAAATGTATTGGATGTAAAAGTATAGCATCTTTCATTTTATAAATAGCCATGAATTTTAATCTAACTTTTGTCCGGCCTGAAGGCTGAGTAAAGGAAGATGAAAGTAGTACGGTTTATTAGAGTGAGCGTGTTTAAGGTGTTTTGCTATATATGTTTATTTTTTTTAATGATAAATGTTAATTTTAATGTGTTGGTTTTTATTATGTATGTTTAGATGCATTCTTATAATTTGATTTGACTTTCAAAACAAGGTGCTGGTTTCCATGCAAATGCTGTCTGCTGTTGCCAAACAAATGGCTAGCTGGTTGTGTTTATCTCTTAACCATCTAACTGATCACATACTAACTATTTTCTAACATCATCAAATTACCAAGCCAAGTGGTTATTTTTATGTAATCAGAAACTTAGAAGCTAAAATTGAAATATAATAATACTTAATGAAACAATAAAACCATAGTTTTATACTTCTAGCAATGCAGTAATTTAAACTTGTTAAATTCAAGACACAAACATCTTATGATTATGCTTGGAAGTTGGAAGTTATCTATAAGAGGTTCGAAAACATAATGATGTCGACCTATAGGCTAGAAACACATAAAAGTGATGAACCAGATATCCTAAAATTTACAATTAATGAGTAAACCAACATTTATTCCATGAAATGTTGTTACCTTCTCTTCTATATAGTCCTTAAAGCAATAACATTATATATACAAGTAATCCTTCAAGTATTTAATATTCATCAATTTAGTCTTTAAGTTAGTATATTTTACTAACATTTATAGACCAATTTGATAGATTTTTCAATATTTGGAGCACCAATAGTTATGATTTCTAATACTAGAATGATTACTCATATAATTTTCTTATTTAGGGACCATTTAAAAGAGAGTGTAATACTTTAAGGATAAAACTGAGTTTCATGTGAATCAACACTACTTGCATAAATGTCCAGACTACCATTTCTGCCCACACTTGTAGCAGAAGTCGGCATCGACACCTGAAAAGACAATAATTGAAGCCAATATTTATATACAATTACTTTCTGTACTTCCATTATTATGATGTAACAATGAATTACATTGCCTTAAGTCAAAATTCGTGAAAAAGATCAACAATACATAACACAACCTGCAAGAAATGTGTTCACACCCACCGAGTCTATGGACAAACATAGAACATTTGGGACATTTCTGCCACTTTTTCCCTTTTGCCAACTTCGTTAGGCAAAACGGGTATGCAAATATTCAGGCTTCAATTCGATAGAACAGTTAGGGTCCGGACAAATCAGCTCGAAAACATTTTGGTGTATTTATGTAGCCACATATGTGGACATGCAGTGAGTTAAAAATTTCAAAAAAAGTGGTTGCGCCTACCTTTTCTGAACCTATTAGACTCTGGTTTGTGATCAAAACATATACCACAAAGAAACTTTGACGAGTGACAAGTCTTTTTTGCTTTACCACGATCATATATAATAAAAAAAATTCTAAAAAGAGAAATTTATTTAATAATAAAAAATATTGGATAATGTGTTGTTATCAATATTTTAGATAAATATCCATTTTTTTATGATCAATTGTGATATTACTTTTTCCTCCTTTTAATTTTTTTTCTAATCCTTTATAAAGCCAACACTTCTTTTTGCTTAATATTCTAAGAAAAAAGTCCATTTTGGATGCTTGAAACGTAGGACTAAATTTGCATAATAAAGGGTCTGAGAAACATGAGACAAATTTTCCATGTTCTGAGAGTGACAACATTACATCATTATCTACATGTAAACATATTTGATCGTTTCAAAGTGTACCATCAGCTTTGTGGATGACCCTTTGAAGCCAGTCATGCAATTAATCCTGTGTTGGATTCCAAAAGTCTTCCACTGCACAGTTACCAAGAAATTTCCAAGCCAATTATTTATGATGTTCGTTGAGCATATGCAGGTATATGTATTATAGGGACGGGACTTGATTTTTTATCGCATTAATCTTTCCTACCAAAAATGGTTACAAAACCCCTTGTTCTCTTTGTTTCTTTCTTTCTATGTTCCAGTGTTCTAAGAAATGCTAACTCAATTGAACTAGGTTCCAGCATTGTGGCTGGCACCAATAATTCATCTTGGAGATCATCAAATGGTGATTATGCCTTTGGCTTCTACCACCTTCTTAGTGACCACTATCTTGTTGGAATTTGGTTTGACAAGGTTCCAAACAAAACACTGGTTTGGTCAGCAAATCGCGACAATCCGGTTGAAATTGGATCAACCATCAATCTCACATCAAGTGGCGAATTTCTGCTCCAACCTGTCAAAGGGGCTACATTTCAAATCTACAAAGGAACAAACACTCCTGCTGCAACTGCAAAAATGGAGGATAATGGGAATTTGGTGTTGAGGAATTCACTTTCTGAATTTATATGGCAGAGCTTTGATTCTCCCACGGATACTCTTCTATTAGGCCAAACTTTGAAGATGGGTCAGAAGCTCTATTCCAATGCCAATGGATCAGTGGACTACTCAAAAGGGCAATACAGTTTGGAGATCCAACAATCTGATGGAAACATTGTTCTCAAAGCTTTTCGGTTCACCGATGCTGGTTATTGGTCCAGTGGAACTAACCAAAACACAGATGTGAGAATTGTTTTCAACAGCACAACAGCTTTTCTTTACGCGGTCAATGGAACCAACCAAACCATCCATAACATGACAGTCGATCCTTTAACGGGCGCGATCGAAGACTATTATCATCGCGTGCTGATCGATGATCGGGGAAACTTGCAGAAGTTGATTCACCCAAAAGAAAATGGAAGCGATTGGACATCTGTCTGGAACGCCATAGAACTGCCCTGCAGAGTGACCGCGCTTTGTGGGGTGTATGGCTTTTGCAATTCATCTGACAACCAAGCATATAGCTGTGAATGCTTGCCTGGCTATACACATTTGGATCCAAATGTACCTTCCAAAGGGTGTTATCTTAGTACGGAGGCCAATGGCTTGTGTGCTGCAAATTCCTCTAAGGTTGAAGTGAAAGCAATTCAAGATGCTGATATACCCAATAATGATTATTTTTATTTTGATCTACAAGTTATAAACAACATGGATCTGGAAAGTTGCAAGAGGGAACTGATGGATGACTGTCTCTGCATGGCTGCTGTTTTTTATGGCTCAGATTGCCACAAGAAAACGTGGCCAGTTATAAACGCCATAAAAATCTTCCCTGACACTAGCAATCGGGTGATGCTGATTAAAGTTCCTCTTCTTGACAATGATATGGAAAATGAAAAGGATTCACAATCTTTGGTTGTTTTGATAGTGGCTCTTGTCTCTTGTTCCCTACTTGCTGTATTGTTTGCTGCTACTTTTATTTATCATCACCCCATCATTTGTCAACATCTCATACACAAAGGGGAGCCACCAAAGCCAAAGCCTATGGATATCAACCTAAAGGCATTCTCATTCCAGCAGCTGAGAGAAGCAACAAATGGATTCAAGGACAAACTCGGTCGAGGTGCCTATGGTACAGTGTATAGCGGGGTTCTAAACTTGGAGGGTCAACAGGTTGAGTTTTTTTTGTTTTTTTTTTAATTGGCAAATGTTAGATTTTGTTAGTAGAGAGGATTGAACCCATGACCTTTTCCCTCTTTCTTTTTCCTTTAACCATCCAACTACTTTATATCTCTGTCAACAGGTTGAGGTTGCGGTCAAACAACTGGAGCAAGTAGAAGAGCAAGGTGAGAAAGAATTTGTTACAGAAGTTCAAGTTATTGCTCATACTCATCATAGAAATCTCGTTGGGCTATTGGGCTATTGCAATGAACAAAATCACAGGCTTTTGGTTTATGAGAAAATGGAAAATGGGACACTCTCCAACTTTCTTTTTGGAGAAGGGGATCATAGACCCAGTTGGGAGAGTAGAGTAAGAATTGTGATTGAGATTGCAAGAGGCTTATTGTATCTGCATGAGGAGTGTGACCAACAAATCATCCATTGCGACATAAAGCCTCAGAATGTTCTTCTCGACTCGAGTTACACCGCAAAGATTTCAGATTTTGGACTGGCAAAGCTTCTAATGAAAGACAAGACTCGAACAAGCACCAATGCTAGAGGGACAGTGGGTTATATGGCACCAGAATGGCTAAAAAATGCACCTGTTACTACAAAGGTTGATATCTACAGCTTTGGCGTTGTGTTGTTGGAAACCATATTTTGCAGAAGGCACATCGAGTTACACCGAATCAATGACGAAACAACGGGTGGTGATGACATGATACTCATAGATTGGGTTCTGTATCTGGCAAAAGAAAACAGTTTAAGAGCAGCTGTGGTTGATGATCTTGAAGTTGAAAGTGATTTCAAACGGTTTGAAAGAATGGTAATGGTTGGATTGTGGTGCGTGTATCCGAATTCAACTCTTCGACCATCTATGAAAGTGGTGGCACAGATGTTGGAAGGAAATATAGAAGTGGGTGTTCCCCCACTCAACTAAGTATTGATTGATTCACCTTATGTCATTTAAAATAAAATAAAAAATCCTATTTTTTAGTTTTTCCTAGATGCAATTTTGTAACAAAACTTAATTTCGTTAAACAAACCTAGTATAATTTGTTTTCTTGTATAATCACGTTTAAATACTTATAAGTGTTAAGCGTGGGTTTGGTCGAGATTCCTGTTTTTCAGCAAAGAGAAATTATTAAGCAATCTTTAATCATTATCGATCTATGGTGTCAATCAATCTCTGTGTCAGAATTTAAGCTTTTTAATTTATAAGAAAAATAATAATATTTAATTTTGTGTGATCATGTAAAAATTACTCAAAATCTAGGGTGTGATTTATATTTTAGAACTATCTAATAATTTCTTCTTCCAGTTAAATATAATAGTTTAATGTGATTGTTATTCTAGATATACAGAAAAACTATTAATTAATGCTCTAAATTGGAATGGTTTACCGTGTATCAGTGTATGAATAGAAATACTCCTCAATCCCATTGTCATTTGTGAATTGAGACAACGACGTATAGATAAAAAAAAATATGATTAATATATAAATTAAATAAAATTAGAGGATTGAGTTATTTTAAAAGCAACTCTTTATAAAATTGTTTTATTTAACTATTATATATATATAATTTTTTTTATTAATTCATCAATTGTGTTGTGTATTTTGATATTATTTCAACCGTCAAGTATACTAAATTTAAAATCAGACATGTGTAATTATCTTATAATATTGACATTTACTTATATTCTTAAAATATATATTTATTTTTCAAATTGAGTTTATACTTGTTGGAGTTATTCTATAGCGAGAACAATTTTAAGAGTTTTATTCAATGAAAACGCTTTTAGAAATTTTTCTTAACTTCTTATCTTTTTTTAATGTATTGTTTTCATCTTTATTTCTAAAGAATTTTAATGTTTTCAAAAAATAAATTTTCATTAGTTAAAAATAATCTTGTATCATAATATAGTTATTTAATTATAAAAAAATTAAAATATAATTTATATGTTGAAAAATGTGTTACTTACATTTGTTGAAAAAAGGAAAGTTTTAAAAAATGGTTTTAAATTAGGTAGTTACCATTTGAGATTAATTAAAAATTAAAGTGATTTAAGTTGACATTTGAGAATATGAAATTCTTATATAACAGAAAATTTTGAAAATAATTAATAAATTTAGAATTTTATGATATATAAAAATTATTAAATAATTTTTTAATGTTCTGCTTTACATTGTCACCATAACCTTTTTTTGTTCATTAAATAACAGTGAAATTGTATCTCTCAATGAGAAAGAGAGTATAATAAAATACATGATATATAAATATATAATATACTAAAAAATTTATTTTACATTATAAGTATATTTTTAAATTAAATAAAATTTACAAATAAAAATAAATTAAAGATAACAATAAATACTTTCATTATTAATAATTAATATTCTATGACATTAAATAAAAAATTTAAAGAAATAATAAGACTTTTGTCCCTATGAAAAAAATATTAAAATCAAGACGACTAGTATATAGTATATCAAAAATCAAAATTTTAAAGTCATATTTAAGATCCATTATTTGTCCCTATGTGTACGCAGTAGGCATTTTCATGGTGTCTTCCATTCATTTTCCTGCGTGTTACATGTTAACTCAAAAGTGAAATACATGTGTCTTGTTCCATATCCATACGACACTACTATCGAATGCGAAAAAGTAAGAGAACCCATAATTGACTTAGCTGAGTGAGGACTAGTCTTTTGATTTGGTCTGCAATCGTTTCCATCCAATTATTACTTGAAGAAAGTTCAAAGTAGAGTTGTGGGCAAGTTAACTGCTTCTTTGAAAGTTATATTATGGGAACACTTATCTAATTGAAGCATAAAAATGGAAAAAGGTCAGCAACTCCTATTCTTAATATTCTTATTTTTTGTGCAAAAGTCCACTTATGAATTTTCAACTTTCAAATATACATTGGGTTAAAGTTAGGCCATTAAAAGCCGGTTCTGTCCGGTGGCATAGATAGTGCTGTTAGTCGTCGCTTTGTGGTAACAAGCCACAGGTGAGCGGCCTACCCATTCATATAAGTATTTACTATGCTTGTTAGTCACCCGATGTGGGACTCGCAGCATATATATCATGCTGTAGCTGTAGGACTAAATTTGCATAAGACAATTCTTCCATGTTCCGTGAGTGACAATACTTCTTGCAAAGCAATTTGATTGTTTCAAAGTTTATCATCAGCTTATTCGTGGTAGCTATTGAAGTCAATCAGACAATCCTGTGTTTGATGGGATGTTCTGCTGCCAAAAGTCTTCAACAACATAGTTGCCATAAATTTCCTATAGCATACTGTTTATGACATTGCTATCCTTTAGCATTAAAATGCATAATACCAAGCTCTATAATCATTTTCATCCAATTTCTTGGACAAGATAATCCGCAGGCTTGAACAAACTTAAGTTGTAGCAAAGTTAGCCGCTTCATTGTTCAGCTTCAGATTCTTGTGTTGTTATTTTATACACCTTCACATTGCTCTTCCCTGGCTCCGCATCGAATGCAATGTCTTCAGCTATCTTTCTTCCTTTCATACTTTCACTTTCACTTTCACTTTCACTTCTGAATGGCTTAGATGTCATACAATTAAACACAAACATCACTGCCGGTTCAAATTCTACCTGGAAGTCACCCTCGGGCGATTTTGAATTCGGATTCTATGATCTTCGCACTGGTCTCTTTCTTGTGGGAATATGGTTTGGAAAAATCCCAGACAGAACTTTGGCATGGTACTTCCAGAGTCCCCCTGTGGAAGCAAATTCCCAAATCCAATTCACTTCTGCAGGAAACCTTGTGGTTGCATACCCGAACCAGACTATTGCTCAAACCATATACAGTGGTGGTGCTGCAACTTCTTCCTACATGCAAGATGACGGAAATTTTGTCATGAAGGACTCCAACTCGGAATCTGTCTGGCAGAGTTTCAATTCTCCTTCCAACACAATGTTACCAGGACAAACGTTGCAGAGTACCAAAGTTCTCTATTCCAAGGAGAGAGGAGATTCAAACTACTCATTGGGAAAATTCATGTTACAAATGCAAGACGATGGAAACTTGGTGCTAAAAGCGTACCAATGGTCTGGCCCTGCATACTGGTACAATTCAACCAACACCCCCAATGTGAATTTGGAGTTTAATGCTACCAGTGCTCTCATGCACTTTGTTAACGGCTCTAGGAGCATCTACACCTTAACAAAAAGCACTTCAACCCCCGTGGAAGATTACTATCACCGCGCTACAATAGATGAGAATGGAAATTTTCAGCAATATGCATATCCCAGACGAAACGAGAATGACACCACTGGGTGGAGGAGGGTTTGGAGAGCTGTGGAAGATCCCTGCAGAGTGAATCTTGTTTGTGGTGTTTATGGTTTGTGCACTTCTCCTGACAATGAATCAGTCAAGTGTGAGTGTATTCCGGGTTATATCCCATTGGATCATCAAGATGTGTCCAAAGGGTGTCACCCACCAGATACAATCAATTACTGTGCAGAGAAGAAGTTCAAGGTAGAGGTGTTTGGGGACACTGATTTCCAATTCGATAATAATTTTGTTCGCGTATATGATGTTGATTTGGAAGGTTGTAAGAAGTCTTTAATGGATGATTGTAATGTCATTGCTGCAACTTATAACACCTCCACCCGCACATGTGCCAAGAAGAGGTTGCCTTTGCTGAATGCTAGAAATAGCTCTTCTTCGAAGGGACAGAAAGCACTGCTTAAAGTTCCTAACAGTGTTGATGATGGGAGATCTAATAAAGCTACCAACAAAAAGAGCTTTAATGTAAGAATATTTTTGAAGGTTATGCTTGCAGTTACTGCCACTCTTGCATGTTTCTTTGGTGCCCTTGTTGTCTACTATCACCCTTTCACTCAGAGACTAGCAAGAAGAAAGCGGTATTTGAATGCAAGCGCTATTGGAATCAACTTCAGAGAATTCACCTTCCAGGAGCTGCATGAAGCAACAGATGGATTCACTAGGATTCTTGGAAGGGGTTCTTCGGGTAAAGTCTATCACGGAACTTTAATAATAGACGATGCAGTGATTGGTATTGCAGTAAAGAAACTGGAAAAGAAAATTGAGAAAAGTGAGAGTGAATTCATGACTGAGCTCAAAATTATTGGCCGTACCCATCACAGAAATTTGGTGAGGCTTTTGGGCTTTTGCATTGAGAGTAGCCATCGAGTTCTTGTGTATGAGTTGATGACGAACGGAGCATTGTCAAGCTTTTTGTTTGGAGAGGGAGAAAGGCCTCAATGGGGTCAGAGGATCGAAATGGCTCTTGGAGTCGCACGAGGCTTACTATACCTGCACGAAGAGTGCCACACCCAAATCATACATTGTGATATCAAGCCCCAAAATGTGTTACTTGATTCCAATCACACAGCAAAGATAGCAGATTTTGGGCTTTCCAAGCTTTTGCTCAAAGATCAAACTAGAACAAGCACCAATTTAAGAGGGACAATAGGTTATATGGCACCTGAATGGCTAAAGAGCGCACCAATAACTGCCAAAGTTGATATATACAGTTTTGGGGTTATGTTATTGGAGATTATTTGTTGCAGGAGGCACTTCGAGTCTCCTCACGATGCAAACGACAGCGAAGATGATGATTTGGTTCTTTCAAATTTGGTTTTAAGGAGTGTGGTGTCTAGGAAGCTAGAGGTAGTGGTGAGACACGACTCAGAAGTGCTGAATGATTTCAAGAGGTTTGAAGAAATGGCATTGGTTGGACTATGGTGTGTTCATCCGAATCCGGCTCTTAGACCTTCAATGAAGCATGTGATGCAGATGCTAAATGGAACTGTGGAAGTTGGGATTCCTCCTTTGGTTTATGATCAGATGATGGAAGATCAGGGCTTGTAGTTTGGTCAATGTTGTGTGATAGCTTTCACAAAATGTTTCAAATAATTATTTAAGCTTTCAGTTGAACCAGAAGACTTGATGAAGTCATTGCATGAATGAATAATGTTTATATATGCTATTTTTTTCGTATGTTGCCAGCTACAAAACATCTATGTTAATATTTAGGATGCAGTTATTTCATGATCAATTTCACCGGTAATAGTCTAATATATAGAACATGTTACTCCACCATAGGGCACAAAGTCAAAAAGTAGAGAGAGCACTCGTGTCAAAGACTAGGTTAAAATGTAAATTATTCTTATAAAAAAACTTGCAGATATAGGTTTATGCAAATTTAGCATTGAATTTAACTTGCAGGTTGCTGCTAAAGGGTCTGTTAAGAAATATAAAAGGTGCAAAATATGCTCGCTGAAATGATATAATAGTTGTAGGGATATTTAGGCAACCAATAACCAA
Source organism: Glycine soja (assembly GCF_004193775.1). Taxonomy (NCBI): domain Eukaryota; kingdom Viridiplantae; phylum Streptophyta; class Magnoliopsida; order Fabales; family Fabaceae; genus Glycine; species Glycine soja. Next base: position 42,852,830 of record NC_041009.1, on the reverse strand, counting down.
AACATTAAGCAAGAACGAATGTGTGGTTGGCAGTGTTGGGTTTATGAGAAGATTGAGGGAATGCAAATTTTGAGCTTATTTGGGAATTTTGGTCCCTGACATATTTGTTTTTGACATCTGATTGTTAATTAATTTTTCCTTCGAATTGGGTCCCAAATATTTGAAAACTTTTTTCTAAGATTCCTGTCGTTAATCGAAATTTGTTATCTGTTTATGTGATCATTAACCAGACACATAGGCATTCAACATGCAGTGTCACGTGTAATCTTTGTCCAAGTAGGATTACGTGTATGAATTTTCTTTTAAGAAAATAAAAACGACATCGTATTATTTTTGTGTTTCTCCATTGTTAGATTTTTTATTTTTTAAAACAACGGTTAAGATTCTTTCTTTTTCTTTTTCTTATTTTTTTCCTTCTTTTTATGTTTTACCCCTTTCTTCTTTCTCCTATTTGTCTCCATCATCCTTCATCTTCCTCATATCCCACCACTGTGCCACTAATGGTGAACAACATCGAGAAAACATCAAACCACAAAATCAAGAAAACAAAAACACTGATTTGAACATGTCTAAAAAAACCCAAAATCCAAAAAAAAAAAACATATTGACTCGTTGGCAAGTGTATCAAATGTCCAAGCAATAAAGACTCGGAAATTCGAGTGTCAATTTCCACAGGAACTTTGTTTATACTTGTGTTGGATAATTTCCAATTTATAAGAGAAAAAGATAAAATGGGGTACAAAAGATAAATTTAAAAGAACAAAGTATAAAATAATAACTATTAATAGAAACCAAAAGAAATAATAGGGAATTCAATGGATTGAGAATGTTAGGACCTAGCATGCCTTATTTGCCTAAGATGTATTATTTGTGTTTTTTTCTCTATCAATCAGGTGAATTTATCCTACCTACATTTATTAAATTACTTGTCCCTGATATCTCACGATGACAAGCTTCTTTTACCTATCTATCTCCCAAATGTTTTTGCAAAGAGTCAATAGATAAAATGCATGAAGTTCTAATTCTAGATGTTTGCTTTGATGCATGAGCATAATGCAATCACTATGTTTAGCAATGATTTTATTAAGATACCCCTTTCTTTTAGTTCTATTAGAAATTACCCTCTCTCAAGCGACTAATTCCTAAAACAGATGAATGCAAAACCTTCCTTGTTTTTCTATTAAGGATTACCCTCTATTGAGCACCTAACCCCCAAAGATGATGCAAAGATGAATAATGCATGAAAATAAAAGTAAGAAAGGATAATAGGAAAAAAAACACTTGTTTGCATTAATAAATATGAAGTGTACAATACATCTTTTGGCTTGTTAGGTCTGTGAGACCCTAACTAAGGGTTTAGCCTTTCGTAGTCATAAGGGGCCTTACAATAGAAAAGAGGTATATGAACTGATGGAGGAGAAGGGATGGAAAAAGAAAATAGAAAATGATGAAAGAGAAGAAAGAGTTCTCAGGCTTTAGGTATGTATTACAGTGCTTTGACTCAGTGTGTCTTTTCTCCTTGGGTTGACTCCTTTTTATAACTGCTAGAGTGGACTTGGGTCTGACTCCCTTTTTATAATTGCTGGAGTGAACTTGGGCCTGATGCCAAAAAAATCTTCCTTATTTATATTTTTGATATTTTTTGGATTTTTTTTACTTTTAATTACTCCTTTTCATATCTGCAAGTCTTAAATAAGAAAAATATCAATTTCTAATATTTAAGCCAAAAATAACTGCTACTAAATTTTTTAAAGATCTTTTCAATATATTTTTATTATAAAAAATAGCTCATATTTAGCAATTATCAAAACATCAAACCACAACAATGGTAACAACAAATCTAAATATGAAAGCAAGAAAAGCAAAATCATGGGGGGGTTTCATGATGGGGTTTGTTGTGAGTTCATGGCGGGGCTCGTTGGGTTTTTGTTGATAGATTGACAAGTACACCAATTCGTCCCAAATAGTAAAGTTAAAATAGAAGTCCGAGTGTCAAATCCACAAGGACATTCTTTGTACTTAGGTAGATGACTATTTTATTAATAAAAAAGGTTAAAGAAAATTAATTTGAAAAGATTATAAGAAAACAATAATTTAAATTAGCAGAAAATTAAATCAAACAAAAGGATAAGAAAAGTCAATTATTATAGAAGTTAAATTTAGAAGATGAGAATGTCGAAAATTTAGCCTATCAAAGTTATTCCTTGATGTAATGTTAATGATTTTTCTTTATTTATAATTCTAATTTACACCTACATCTACTAATATACTCTAACTTTGGTCTCCCGCATGAAAGAGTCTGATTTATATATTTTCTCTCTCAAATCCATTTGCAAAGTAAAATAGGAAATTGCATTATGAATAAAGATGTATAACTATAGCTAAACAAATATCAACCTATCCCTAGTGATGACTTTATTTAGATACTATTTCTCAGTTCTATTAGAAAATAATGTTTTCCAATGCTACACTTAAAACTTACCATGCAAATGGGTAATTAAGCCACAAGCAATAATATTAAATACAAGAAAAGATAATGCAAATGCAATATTCATAAATAGATTGAAAGAGAAATTATATCAAGAGTAGTTGACTGTCAAGTTCCCAACAAAGGGGGTTTAGCTTCTCATTGTCATGGAGGCTTTATAATTGCAAGAGGATAATATTTAGTAAAGGGGAGGAAAATAAGAAAGGAAATGGAAGGAAGTAATGACTCCCAATGATTGATTCTCCTTCTTTTAATCTTTGTCTTCTATACGGAATTATGTTCTCTTGGAATTTTTGTGTGTTTTTCTTTCTTATCTCTTCTTCTTTTATAGGTGCAGATTAGTTTAGCGTTAAGCAAACTTCTTACGCTAAGTTCGTCTTTACTTTCCTGAATTAGTCTGTTTTCTTTAATTAGTTTGTTTTCATTAATTAGTCATATTTTCCTTAATTAGTCATGTTTTTCTTAATTATCCTGCTTTTTGGGCTTTATTTTACTTACTAAGCATCATAAATTCATCACTTTTAATATTCTCTGCACAAAAATTTAAATTATATTAATTTAACAATTATTTTCTCAAAAAGGAAGAATTAGGAAAGAGAAGTTACAAATTCCTATATAATTTAATTTCAAAATATACTCATAATTAGCCGTTATCAATTTCGTAGCGGCGATGGCGGTGGAGATCACATTCATTAGGTTTCATGACGCTTGACTACGGATTTGATAGGAAGGTTTTCAGTGGGGTTGTGATATAGGGTTTTGGAGGTGGTGGTGATGGTGAAGAAGAATAGGAGTGGTGGTGGAAGAAATGGGTTGGAGGGGTGGTGATGACTTTGTCGTCTTTGAGTACAACCTATCCGTCTTGAGCAAAAAATGGTGCCGTTAAGCTTTGTGACGTCGCGTGTTGTGTGGCCTTTGAGCGCGGGACGTTTGAGCCTAGGCGAAGAAGTGGTCGAGGGAGGCCATGAATGAGGTTTCGGCATTGGGAACGTGGAAATGGGTGGGGGAAGGAGAAGAAGGGGTGCGGAGAGGAGAGGGAGAAGAGGAGAGAGAAAGTGAGGAGGAAGTGGAAAAGGGTCATCACCATTCATCTTTCCAAAATGTAATTTCACTTAGACAAATATTATGTCACGTGTCTACGTATCCAGTTAATGGCCACATGAACAGATAACAGATTTCAACTAACGACAAAAACCTCAGACAAATTTTTTTAAATATTATGAATTGGATTCGAAGGAAAAAATTATTAGAAACTAAATGTCAAAAACCAATATATATCATAAAACAAAAACATATTTAAGTCTAAAAATAATAAAATATAATATTATCTTACTATAATATATTTAGACTAATAAACAAATTAAAGGAGAAGTTTTTTTTTAGAAGAAATTACATAATCAAGTACTAAGTATATATATTTATGAATTAATTAATGTGTTATACGTTGCAATATCAATAAATACATATATTATTATAAAGTAATTAATACTTTCTTAATATTCCTAAATAATAAATATTTGACTAATAAAAATAGCGCATTAAATAATAAGAGAACTAATAAGAAATTTATACAAAGTTAATAATTGCATACCAAATCCTGCTTCATTTGTCTTTTCATACATAAGCCAATTATTGGGATCAACTATGTAACGCGCAGGAAACAATTATGAACATTTTAACACACTAAAAGTAATATATATTCCGTGTATGATATTTTGATCAATAATCTGTTGTTGTCTAGCGGTTAGGATATCTAGCTTATAAATAGAAACGAAGAGACCATAATAACATTAAAGAATAATGAATCTTCAAAAAAAAAAATTAAAGAATGAATATTGTGAAAAATCATGTAAATAAAAGGTCCAATATTTAATAACATAAATGTTATCATCCAACCTTTTCACTTTTTTGCTGAAAGTTGGTGTAAACTTAGAAACAACAGCCTTAAACGACGAGAATTTAAGTATGAATGACGTGGAGAAAAGATCAAGTACAATAACATTAAAAACTAATGATGTAAAAAAAAATTAAAGACTAATGAATAGAGTGAGATTAAATTATAGCAAAATTTAATGAATATATAGAAAAAAAGTATAGCAACTGGTACTGGTACTGCTAGTACCAAGAGGCCATTTTACTCGAGTTAAAATGGACTTCTTTTTTATATTGGTTCTAAGACTTATGTAGATTTGTTGTAGTAAATAGTAGTCAGATTCTACTCTGGTTGTTTCGCAGTCGATGTAAAAAGTAGTGTTGTCTTACCTTGGTTATAAAATAACAGATGAAATAGTTGCTGTTAAAAAAAATTTAAATATGTTTTTAATTTCTAAATTTGGATCCTATGTTTAGTTCTCTAAAATATTTTTTTTGTTTTAATCCCTCAATTTTTTAAAAAATTATGTATAGTTCTTTTTTGTTGGTGCATTAAAAGATGACAAACAACATACAATTTGTAACAATTTTTTATCGTCTAAATTTGATTTTCATATCTTTAAATAATCACTAGAATAAGTAATTTGGGATCATGGATTCTTTGGAATTGAAATCCCTGGCGTAAACCCAAAATTAAATCTCTTCCTAACAAGGTAACTTTTTTTATTTTTGACTTCTGAAACAGTAGTATTTTCTGTATGTAGTCATTTTTTATACTTCAATAATTTATTTCTGTTACTTTTAGGATCAATAATTGTTTTCACATATCAATACAATTTTTTTTGATGTGTTTTATCTTTACTCATATGTTTGCTGAAAAGCTTTCCAAAATGTCACTTATCACATAACTAATTTAAATCAAACATGTTTAACTATGAAGTTCTTAAGTGATAGGTTATCGAAAAATATATATATATTATTGATATATATATTATCAATTAATTCTTTTCAAGTCATCCTTAATTGTATAATTTTATACTTGTACAACCTTTAAATTCTTCTAATTCGAGTGTAATTCGTGTAGGGTGTTACAAACAACACCCATTTCACCCAACAATTGAAACCCCCCTTAATCTGTTAACCCATTTCACCCAACAATTGAAACCCCCCTAATCTGTTAAGCTTTTACTTTGAATTGTCTTTTGTTTACTCTAATATGCTTATTATAAAAATTTGAATTTATTTGACATCATAAAAAAGAAGAAATTGTTAGTTCATATATCAAATCAATAATACCCTTATTTTGTGTCTTTAGGCCATAAGACGAAAGATAATATGATATCGACTTATGGTCAAATGATATAAACATGCTTAAATTATTTTATGTTGATCTCATCTTTGTTTTTATAGTCTGAAAAACTTATTAGGATTATGGACAACACATACACTTATAATTCTCAAAGTATTTGAGTTTTACAAGAAGGGACAAAAGGCCAAACACACAGACTAGACTACGTACCTACAGAAAGAAATAGCCGCAGAATCAGCCTGCAGCTGCAACACCCAACACAAGGTAGGGGGATATTAAAATAACATGCAACCAGAAACAAATTAAAGGATTTAGCAAAATATGCTAACGAATCCACAACGGTATTTGCTTCCCTGAAGCAATAATGCTGCCAAGTTATTTCCACATCAGAGGAAGGAGTTCTCCAAATAGAGTCGACCACATGCTCCACAGGATGATGAGAGCTACATCCGTTCTGTAAGAAGCATATTGCACTCTTTGAATTAGATTAACTCCACCACTATCTTCTATACATACGACTAAATTTAATTTTAATCCTACTTCTTTATTACTTTTATCTTTAATGCTATGTACGTGTCTACATGAATTTTAAAATAAATTAAATAATTATATTTTTAGTTTTTAAACATACTGCTAAATTTGTTTTAATCTTAAATTTTTATTACTTTTGATCTTCTGTAGAGTGTCGTACGTGAATTTTAAAATAGGATTAAATTTATTTTTTAAGTTTTTATACACATGACTAAATTTTATTTTAATCCTAATGTGTCGTTAGTTTTGATCTTTAGTTGGGTGTGTGTATGAGATACATGCATGGCATGGCACATCAAAATATATGATACTAGCTAGTATCATAAGTAGTGATAGAGATTATTCTAAAAGAAAAAGTATTGATAGAAATTATTTTAAGTGTGTGATGATATATCTAAATGCATGATATATTTTTATGGGATAATTCTTTTTTTATTTCATTTATTAGAGATTTTTTTAATACATGCATGTAAAATAAAATATAAAAACGATAAAAATAATTATATATAATTTCAAATTTTTTATTTTTAAATAATAAAATTATATAAATCCAAGATTGCATATATATAGAGTGAAAATCCTTCTTGTATATAAATTAAAGTGGATGTAATTTTTTTTATATTATTATCTAATAATATTTCTTTGAGTTCAATTATGAATAAATTTATTAAATATAATATAGCAAAACATCATTAAATTATACTGTATAATTTTTGTGCTTTAAATATATTAAAATTGACCTTATAAAAAAATTAAGAACATTTTAACAATGATTAATGGTTATAATATTTTATGTTATTACTTAAAAATTATAATTTTAGTAATATTTTTTAAGTTTCCTACATGTAGTGTCTTTTAGAGTATAAACACTAAATTAATATTCTACCAATTTTGATATTCTGTACTTCAATTAATAGAGTGAGAAATATCTTTGTATGTGATTTGACCTTATTTAGATAAGTTCCTTAATAATTATTTATAGAAAAAAATAAAAATGAATTAAACTTTTTTTATAAATTAAGATCAAGTTATATGTGTCAAATTTTCAAGAAATTAAGCAAGTGAACTTTTACAAACATTAACCTGCAGAAATTCTAATTAAGTTACAAAGAATTTGAATTTAATTTAATTTATTTCATTTTTTCAAACAAATATGTATAACGACATTTTCAACTTAAATATCAATTAAATAACAAAGAATTTCTGTATAATCTGATAAAAAAAAACTTTTACTATTGTTTTTTGGTAGATTTTTGTTGATCTCTTTCAAGTTTTTTTACAATGCATTATCTAACTTTTCTTCTTGTAATCTGTTGGTTAAGTATTTAATGCCAAAAGGTCCTAATAAATACATAGAGAAATTTAAGAAGATATTAGCTGTAAACTAGAACAACCTCAACTCAGAGCTGGCCCATACTATCTACATCAACCCATGATTGCATGACCCTTACCTTGACCTGCCTTTTACCTTCTTGGGTCCCATAAGAATTTAATTCACTGAACAAACTTTGGTTGATCTGTCACTTTCCTTCATAATCAAATTTAAAAACTCATCCTAGTTTATTTTATAAGGCAGTGTTTAATACACAAGTAAAATCGATCAATAGTACAGGGCATAGACTCTGTTGCTCCCTCCCTCCCTCATAGAGAATCAAAAAAAAAAATTCAAAAACAGTAGCATGAAAAAAATCTGTAATACACCAACTTGTGTTTCTATTAAAAGGAGTTTAATATATATGGACTTAAATTTAATTTTGAGATTGAAGCAATACTATTAAAAAGAAACATTCCTTTAATTCTTAACTGCATTATCGTGTATTTATATTTCCCCCATTACAGGTCGCAGGTAATAGGGTGCTTTCATAAACATAAAATCTTATTCGTTCCACGTAACTGTCTTCTTGATTCTATTATCATTCTCTCCAATTTTATTAGTAAATTTTTATTTTTGGTCTTATCAAGGGAAATAATTTATAAATCAATAACAATTCTTTTTAATTGCACTGAAAATCAGTATATATATATATATATATATATATATATATATATTCCAAAAGTATACACGGTAAAGCGGGTGACTATATATATATATATATTCCAAAAGTATACACGGGTAAAGCGGGTGACTAATTTTCATTATGAAACGATCACCTTTGGTTTCAATTAGGTTTTTTTTATTAGCAAGTCTCAAATTCAATATTTTGTTTAAAAAAGACTGCATCCATATCACTCAAACTAATGACTTATTGATTATACATAGTTTAACATATATGTTCTATTAATATATTATTTTTATTGTGAGCCAATTAAAATTTATCTTTAATATAAAATTTAAGATAAAGATTATAAAAATAAACAAATTTATTATATATAATAATTTGTACAACTATCAAAATGAATTATCTGACCAAAGCATGAAAAGTAGGTTGGATTGTGTTGGCACGATTTTCATATACGTTAGCTTGATTCGCCGAGTCTAATCAAGTCAAATTGGTCTTCTTTTCTTTTTATTTTAAATTATATGTATGTCATAAAAAAATTAAAATACAAGAATCTTGGACCAAAATAGGATTAATATTGATTTTTGGGTTTATATTTACAACCCATTCTTGTCCATTTAGTCCGGACCAAATTCGTCTGATTCTATTTTTAGATGTAAATTAAAAAGTTTAGTTCCACTCAGCCCATCAAACTAACTCATTGAGTTGGATAATTTTGACAACTCTAGTGATTTGAAACTGGATATGTGTGGAAAAAAATTATATTCTCAATACATATAACACTTGTATTCATATATTAATAATATATTTTTTTATAAAAACTTTTCAATCTTGATTTCTTAATTGGAATCTTTTGAGTACTTTTTTTTAAGTGATCTTTTGAGTATACTAACATCTGTCTTTTTTTGTAACATTTTATTTATTTATTTTCTATTCCAATAAAATATCTAGAATGAATAAAGCAGGGAACATGTTCCTTTTCACTCAACGGCTTAATAATGCTTGGAGGTTGCAAGGTACCACTACTATAATGCACTACAAATATCCTTAATTGCTAAACCTAGCTGCCACCTAATTAATTAATTTTTATCTCCATTTTTGTTATTGATCACTTTCAAAGTAACATGAGCTGACCAAAAAGTGCACACTAAACACACAACAGCTTCTTCCCATAAATAGCACTGGTATCTATCACATGCCCTCTAGCCATCTTCACCACCCAATAATACCCAATTGATAGCTAGAAAGAATAATATGGGAGGAAAAGGGTATGCTCTATGGCTCTTCATTATTGAAATCTTGGTGCATTTTTCCACATCAAGAAGTGCCAAAGTTCCTTCAATAATAGTGTTTGGAGACTCCTCTGTGGACTCAGGTAACAACAACTTCATTCCAACCATTGCAAGGAGCAACTTTGAGCCTTATGGTCGTGACTTTTTCAATGGAAACCCTACTGGGAGATTCTCCAATGGACGCATTGCCCCTGACTTCATCTCTGAGGCCTTTGGCATTAAGCAATCAGTTCCTGCATACTTGGATCCAGCTTATAACATATCTGATTTTGCCTCTGGGGTGTGCTTTGCTTCTGCTGGAACTGGATTTGACAATGCTACTGCAAGGGTTGCTGTAAGTATTTTAATTTCAAGTAGTCACTCCATCTTGAGATGCATTTTTCTTTTATGAAAAAATTATAAACATACATTTATTTCTCTTTTGTTTCCTTTTCATTCTATTTACTTTCTATGCAATTCACATTTATTACTTTCTATATTTTTCTTAATTTCTTTCATCCTATCTCTCTTGACTCTGTCTCAATCCATTTCATTTTAAGGTTTTTTTAGGGGTGAACAGTATCATAGTTTTTTTTCTTTCCAAAAAGACTTTAGGATCTACTTGGATTGCAAAAAATGATTTTTTATTTTTCTATTTCCTAATTTTACAAGCTACTATAAAAAAATGTCAATTTATATTATTTTTAAAGATATATTAAAAATGTTGAAAATAAGATTTTGTTAGATTTTATTTTTGTCTGTGTGTATAAGCATTTGAAAATAAAAATAAAGTAAAAAAATATATATGATATTTTTATAATTATTTGGAAAAACAAAAAAGGAAATATTTTCATAAACAAGACAAAACTTACCTTTTCTGATAAGTGTTGAATTAAGTCCAAGATATTATCTGACTGCCTACATAAAGGTACTTGTACAGAGATAATATATTAATTTGGCACTAAAATATATTTTTGATTTTTTATTATATTTTTTGGGTTTTAATTTATTTTTTAAGTTTAAAATTTTCACTTTAATTTTTTAAAAGTGTTTATATTAGATCAATTGTTGAGCCATTCATTAGTTTACTATACTAGTTTGACTAACTTATAACATGCCTCAAACTGTGAAAGATATGTCACATTAGACTAGATGAATGTTTATCAAAATTAACATAGTCGTACACATAATTGACGTACGGAATTAAGAATCAATTTAAAGTAATGGAGATAATTGAAATAATCAAGATAACAAACTAATTAATATAAACAAATACTGACAGGTAAAAAGTATTTTAGTGCAAGTATACTTTTTTCTTTAACTGACATTAGCTAATTAATATGCTAATAAGCTCAGCTAAAATTATTATATATCCTCAAGGACCACAAGTCCTCATCCAATTAATATCCTCAATTTGAATTTTGCAGGATGTGATACCTCTATGGAAAGAAATTGAGTACTACAAGGAGTACCAAAAGAAACTGAGGGCACATCTTGGGGATGAGAAGGCCAATGAAATAATAAGAGAGGCTTTATATTTGGTCAGCATAGGGACCAATGACTTCCTTGAGAACTACTACACACTCCCTGAAAGAAGGTGTGAATTCCCTATTGTTCAGCAATATGAGGACTTCCTCCTAGGGCTTGCTGAGAGCTTCTTCAAGGAAATTTATGGCCTTGGGGCAAGGAAAATTTCTCTGACTGGGTTGCCTCCTATGGGGTGTCTGCCACTGGAGAGAGCAACAAACATTTTGGAGTACCATAATTGTGTTGAGGAATACAATAATTTGGCCTTGGAGTTCAATGGAAAGTTGGGGTGGTTGGTGACAAAGCTCAACAAGGACCTCCCTGGACTTCAATTGGTTGATGCAAATGCTTATGATATCATACTGCAAATCGTTAAACACCCTTCTCGTTTTGGTAAGTTTATATATGTCCATTAATTGCTCATACTATATACTAGTAATATCTGATTTTTTTCCACTCAAGTAGTAGTAGATTCCTTTCCCCTTGCTTGAAATTTCATTTATTATATAGTTCTCTTTAACTTCTAATAGCAATAGCACAAATAATGCAAAGCAATTTATTACTCCCTCCATTTCTTAATAATTGTCGTGCAAAAATTAAAAGTAAAAGCAATTTCATCTATTATATAGTTCTCTTTACCTTTTTTTTACTTAAAGGTTTTTTTAAGTTAAAATTAAAAATAAGAGTTTATAAAAATATAATTTTTTTTAACATAAATTAAAAGAACCTTTTAAGAAAAAAGTTGTTTGGTAAAATTTTTTAAAAACTTTAACCTGCTTGTTTAAAAATAGTTATCTTGTCCAATAAACAATTATTAGTAAAATTTACATTTTTTAAACATCTAATGTATATTTAAATTTTAAAACATTTTTTAGGGAAGATTTTTTTTAATATTTAAAAATGTAAAAAAAAAAGTTAATAATAATTTCTTATGAAAAATAAACTATTTTATGGATAGGAATTTAATAATTAGAAGTTAATGGAGATCATATAATTTCCATCCCACTATTGTAAATTTGTGAAAGTAAAAAAGAAAAAAAGGCAATCGATGGTTTGGTTATCTCAAGCATTTATTATTATTAGTCTTGTCAAGAATGCTGGTTATGATGGAAATTGGGTTTCTCCAAGCATTATGAAATTGAAAAACAATTGATACCATGTTTCAAAAGTTAAAAATACTCTACGAAGCACATTTTTAAAAAAAATGAAGTACATCTTCTAAATCACATAAAGTATTTCTATTTTTATCGGGTAATATTGAGTGTTGATTTTATTTTTAAATTTTTTTATAGTCAACTTGAGTCGCATATGAGATTGTTAAACTCATACTTGACCCAAATGAATTGTGTTAATATAAATCCTACCCAATCAAGTTCATCAACACATTCCAACATGCATATTTTTACTTGAGCTGGATTGAGGTGGTCCAATTGACCCACCTATCAATTATCATCACCCCCTAATAGCTATATTGAAGGAAAGTTATTGTTTGCAGTGTCGTTTTAATGCAATACATTTAGATTTTGTACTTATGCTTATTTTTTTATTCTTTTAATCACTTTTCACAGAATTTTTCGACAGAATAATAAAATAAACAAATCATGAAAAATGTAAGATTTAACTATTTCATTAACACTCGAGAGAAGCATAACATTAACGAAATAGTTACTCCTCACATAGTGATTATTTTAAGAGAGTGAAAAAGCAAAGTTATTTTTCTTGAAAAGCTATATCAAACTATAGATATTATATATGTTCTAGTCACAAATATGTTCTTTTGCCAAAGGATCTCTTATTATGCCGAAAGATTTATTGAGTCGAAGGATCATCTGTTTGATGTTTCTTGTCAAAGTCTCGAGTGCGTGAGTATTCGGCAAAGCGAAGAAAAGAGTACTTGCAAAAAATATTTCAATGCTCAAATGAGGGTTCGACTAGGAAAACTATCAATGATATGTAATGAATATGTGAAAATGAATCAGCCCTTTTAGTGTGTGTGGGGGGGGAGGAGTTCACCCCTTTTATACTAACATTGTTGGGTGTAAGGTCTATGGTTATATCATATCATGATTACCAGTTAAATAATATTCTTATTAATCCTATTTAAATACCTCTAATTGAGTGATTAACATTAAGTGGATTTAGTGATGATAATTATGATCGAATGATGTTCATTGTTTGCATATGCTGAAAGTCGAGATGTACTGTTCGACATATGTGAATATGTCCAAAGAATATGTTTTGATTTGAACATGTTAGATGTCCGTTCATCCTCGACGGGTACTTTATTAATTACCAAGTATTTCAAAATCTAATTTGACTTAAACTAAGATACAAGAACAACATCTATAACCTAAATTCACCTCCATTTAATCCTTATACTCATAGTTTGAGCTGAAGCATATTTCAAATTGAGCATTCAATTAGGTGGAGTTGTTGTAATGCTAAAAGAAATACTCATGATAAATATCATGTAAAAAATAAAATTAACTTCTAAAATGAGTATCGTTTTATCTTTTAGTGTAATATTAATTATTTTTTATATTTTTAATAATATTATTGATTCATAAACAAATTAATAATGATAAGATCAATTTTACAGAATTATTGTTCTTTTCATTTATTTATTAGTAATTTTTTTTAAGTTGGGTAAAAAAGTTAGAATAATACTTAATAAAAGGAGTATCAATCTTAATAATTTATCACTATGCACATTATTTTTTAATTTGCAGGTTTTGAGGTAGCAGATACGGGATGCTGTGGAACAGGGAGATTTGAGATGGGTTTCCTGTGCGATCCAAAATTTACATGTGAAGATGCAAATAAGTATGTATTTTGGGATGCATTCCATCCATCAGAAAAAACAAGTCAGATAGTCTCAAGTCATTTAATTGAAAAATATCTAGCAAAGTTTCGTTGATTGAATATTATAGTATAGTAACTCTGCTGTGTGATTTTATCTAGCAAATGGCAAAACATAATCATGTAAACATTGATATACTAAGTATATAACATTGTATGTCGTCGAAGTGGCGTCAATACAACAATATATGGAAAATAATAATGGCATATGTACGTAATTATTTTATATGATTACATAAGAGTGACTTGGAAAATTTTCTTGGGTGATTCTATTGTATTCAGCAGTTCACTAATCAATTATTCTTGATCGCTCATTCGAACTTCACAATTCATGCCTACAACGAATTTTTGGACACATTTTATTCCAACTTTTAAAAATCTAGAATTTTGTCTCCTGTTATATCTTCATTAAATTTCAAATGACACTAACACTTTCTAAGGATTTTAACCATCATATTGTGCCGGATCCATATATGAATGAGGAAGTGTACTTACATCCCTCGTTTAAAAAAATTACATTAAATATCTTTAATGTGTATATTTTATTCTCCCTAATTTATATATTTGAATTCTCTGTCTTTAATTTTTTTAACTTTTCGTTATAATAATTATTAATTTTATTTTTTAAATAAATTATCTCTCTTGATGTTAGCAACCATGCTACCTCCATTGAAGACGAACCTCGCACCACGATAAGGCCAGTCCACGTAACAACCAAACCCAGATATTTGCAGGATTATGTTAGTTAGTAACTGCAACAGAGTAGCTTGTAACCCACAAATAACATGTGCCCATTAAACAGCTATATAGCACGTGCGTATTAGTTAGTTAGGGCAGTTACGTTTACGCGAATCCGTTAGGATCGTTAGTTAATTCATGCTTGTATCATAGCAGTATATAAAGCTGCTAAAGTCTTGTTATAGGATAAGAATAATCTCATATAGTTCTGAGGAACTCAGGAGGAAGCCCTTCCTCGAATTTGGGCCATTATTCTTTCCTCATTCTCTCTCTCTTTTCTCTCACTCACTAACCTCACTCTTGCAGCGCCGTCGCGAACCCTAACAAATTGGTCCGACCTCCGTTGAAGCCATTGCCATGGCTGATCATGGAACACGGAAAACTACCACAGACCGTCTTGAAGATGCCATTGCGCGCCTCACCAACAGCCAAGCCAACCTCAATGAGCGATACACAGACCTTTCAAGGAAGGTAGATTCAATCTTAGACCACCTCAAACTTCGAGATCATCACCAAAACCAACCTCCTTCAAACAGCTCTAACCACCACCGTAACTCTGTTAAACTTGATATTCCACGTTTCGATGGCCGTGATCCTCTTGGATGGATATTCAAGATGAATCAGCTCTTCCAGTATCAGAACACGTCGTATCCTCTTGACGGTGCAGCCCTTAGTTGGTATCAATGGATGTTTACCAACGGCCTCATCACGTCGTGGCAAGGATTTCTTTAAGCGCTCGAGTCACGATTTGCACCTACGTTCTACAACGATCCCAAGGGGGCTTTGTTCAAACTCGTTCAACGAGGTTCGGTGAATGATTACTTAACCGAATTTGAGAGGTTGGCGAATCGTGTGATAGGTCTCCCTCCACCATTTCTACTTAGCTGTTTCATCTCTGGATTAAATCCAGAGCTCCGCCGCGAGGTATTGGCTCTCCAGCCAATCTCCTTATTACAGGCCACTGCTCTTGCTAAGCTCCAAGAGGAGAAGCTTCGTGACAAGCGCACTCCACCTCCACAATCGTCCCAACCACTTCCATCCAACTCTTCCACTAACCTCAACCCTAAATCTAAGACTCCTTATGTTCAACGCACGCCGGAAGACATGGCGTTTCGCCGGGAAAAAGGACTTTGCTACAATTGTGATGACAAATGGAGTCCTAACCACCGATGTAAGGGACGCATTCTCTTACTCGTGGCGGATACCTCTCCTTCAGATGACGGTGACCCGAGCTTAGATACAACTATTTCCATTCTAGAAGCTAACGAAGGCGAGCCAGAGAAGGTTCCCAATACAAGCTTCCCTCACGTTAGCCTCCATGCCATGTCCGGCCTCTCATCATCGGAAACATTTAGAGTTTACGGCACCGTAAGGAACGCTCGTATCACCGTGCTCATTGACAGTCGAAGCACTCACAACTTCCTTCAAACAAGGATTGCGCAGTTCCTCCACCTCCCCGTCGAAAACACACCACCCCTCCGAGTCTTAGTTGGTAACGGGTCCATGCTAGATTGCAATCAACGTTGTGTTGACACTCTATTGACCATACAGGGCCATTCTTTTCCAGTTACTTTCCACCTACTTCAGATCAGTGGGGCGGATGTTGTGCTCGGCATTGACTGGTTAAAGCAGTTTGGGCCGATCACCACTGATTATTCCTCCTTCATAATGAGGTTTTCGCACTTGGGCCAGGACGTCTCTTTGCAAGCAGACGTAGCATCTGGACTTGAACCTGCCTCCACAACCCAAGTAAAGCGCTTGGTTCGCACAGGTTCCACTTCTGCCCTATTTCATCTATGTGTTTTTCCTGATACTTCACCAAACCACACCGTAGGCCATCCTTCCCCTTTACCGGAACCTGTTGCAAGACTCATCACTCAATACGAGAGGCTCTTCCAGACCCCAACGCGCTTACCACCCTTGCATGAGGTTACCCACCACATCACCCTCTTACCCTCAACCGCACCGGTAAATGTACGGCCATACCGGTACCCGTACTTTCAGAAGACAGAAATAGAGAAGCAAGTCTCCGAATTGCTCTCCGCCGGCCTGATTCGAATGAGCACTAGCCCATACTCGTCCCCAGTCCTCTTGGTGAAGAGGAAGGACGGAACTTGGCGGATGTGCGTGGATTACAGATCCCTTAACGCTGTAACGGTTCGTGACCGCTTCCTAATCCCCACCATTGACGAGTTGTTGGACGAGTTAGGTAACGCCTCATGGTTTTCCAAGCTTGGTCTCAAGCAAGGATTCCACCAAATCCTTATGCACGAAGCTGATATTGAGAAGACAACTTTTCGAACGCACCAAGGGCACTACGAATACCTCGTTATGCCCTTCGGTTTGTGTAATGCGCCTTCCACGTTCCAGGCAGCAATGAACCTTCTCCTAGCACCGTTCCTGCGACGTTTCGCGGCAGTATTTTTCGACAATATACTCGTCTACAACAGTTCTTTATCTGCTCCCATTCAACACTTGGAGTTAATCTTCCAGGCTCTCCTTCACGGCCAGTATTTTTTGAAGAAGACGAAATGCTTGTTTGCCCAGAATCAATTAGAATATCTTGGACACATAGTTTTCGGCAAGGGTGTAACCCCTGAACCCTCCAAACTCCAAGCTATCACGCAATGGCCGATTCCGACATCCGCCAAAGAGCTTCGCGCATTCCTGGGTCTTACCAGTTTTTACCGGAAGTTCATTCAGAAGTATGCAGCAATCGCATCTCCACTCACTCGCCTCTTGTGTAAAGACTCATTTCAATGGACCACTGAATCACAGGCTGCTTTTGATCACCTCAAATCAGCCATGACCTCCGCCCCGGTGCTAGCTCTACCTAACTTCAACGACCCCTTTACAATCGAAACAGACACGTCCGGCTCCACCATGGGAGCTGTGCTTATGCAGCAGGGACATCCACTCGCATTCTTTAGTAAAAACTTCACACCACGACTACTACATGCTTCTACCTATGTCAAGGAACTCCACGTAATTATCGCTGTCGTTCGCAATTGGCGTCAATATCTCCTTGGCCGTCCGTTTACGATCCTCACAGATCACAAGAGCCTCTGGGAACTCCTATTGCAGGTAATTCAAACCCCAGAACAACATTATTACCTCTCCAAGCTGCTGGGATTTGACTACACCATCCAATACAAGGTGGGTCCGACGAACGTCGTGGCAGATGCACTCTCATGAACACCTCCTGATTCCGATCAGTTGCTTCTCCTTTCAGTGCCACAACTGGATTTTCTGCGTGACATCCAACGCGAACTCGAAGCTGATCCTATCTTCCAGGAGCTTGTACGCAACATTCAAAGGGATCCTTCAGCATATCCCCATTACCATCTTCGAGAGGGTCACCTGTTGTTTAACGGTCGCCTTTGGCTGAATAAAACCAACCCCTATATTCCCTCCTTGTTATTAGAGTTTCACACTACACCGTTGGGGGGCCATTTAGGAATTGCGAAAACCACACATCGCTTGGAATCCAACTTCTTTTGGGAAGGTTTACAGCATGACGTTAAGAAGTTCATTCGTGAGTGTAAGGTATGTCAACAACATAAGTCTAGCACCAAGCGCATGGCTGGTCTTCTTCAACCATTGCCAGCTCCGACGGGGGTATGGGAAGATATCTCCATGGACTTCATAACCCATCTTCCCCCTTCTCATGGCTTCACCGTTATATTCGTTGTCGCCGATCGGTTCTCCAAGGGGGTGCATCTGGCAACATTACCCACGGGATTCTCAGCTTTCAAGGTTGCTACGGTGTTCCTCGATATAGTTTACAAACACCATGGGTTCCCTAGGAGCATCGTCTCCGATAGGGACCCTGTGTTCCTCAACACCTTTTGGAAGGAATTGTTTCGCCTCTCCGACACTCGCCTCCGCCTCAGCACGGCGTACCACCCACAGTCTGATGGACAGACTGAAGTGATGAACCGAGTCCTTGAACAATACCTTCGGTGCTTCGTGAGCTCCCAACCATCCACTTGGTTCCGCTATTTGTCCCTCGCGGAATGGAGTTATAACACTTCATTGCACTCCAGCTCAGGATTAACCCCATTCGAAGTCATATATGGTAAACCACCACCTGCGATATCACATTATATCCCTGGATCAACAAACAATGAAGTTGTGGAGTCACTGGTTACTTTGCGCCAAGCTATACACGCTAAACTGCTGAAAACACTACAGAAGGCTCAGGAATCCATGAAAAAATACGCGGATACTAAACGTGAAGCAGTCACATTTTCTGAAGGACAGTGGGTCTATGTTAAACTTCACCCGGCGCGCCAACGTTCAGTCACCGGTGCCACCCATTCCAAGCTATCCAAACGCTACTTTGGACCCTTCAAGATCTTAGCAAGAGTGGGAGCAGTTGCGTATCGACTCGATCTCCCCGATGAAGCACGGATTCATCCGGTCTTTCACTGCTCTTTGTTATGTCCTTACCACGACGAGCCACCTTCGACCACCGCCTCCTGGCCTTTGCAACTCCATGGACATAAACCTATCCCACGACCTCTCTGCATCCTCGACACCAAGTTTGATGACTCAACGTCCCCTCCAACTCAGATGGTTCTCGTCCAATGGGCTGGCCAACCCCTGGAGGACACATCCTGGGAACCATGGAAGGAATTGCAAGCAACGTACCACCTTGAGGACAAGGTGGTGTCCGCGAAGGGTGGTATTGTTAGCAACCATGCTACCTCCATTGAAGACGAACCCCGCACCACGATAAGGCCAGTCCGCGTAACAACCAAACCCAGATATTTGCAGGATTATGTTAGTTAGTAACTGCAACACAGTAGCTTGTAACCCACAAATAACATGTGCCCATTAAACAGCTATAGAGCACGTGCATATTAGTTAGTTAGGGCAGTTACGTTTACACGAATCCGTTAGGATCGTTAGTTAATTCATGGTTGTATCATAGCAGTATATAAAGCTGCTAAAGTCTTGTTATAGGATAAGAATAATCTCATATAGTTCTGAGGAACTCAGGAGGAAGCCCTTCCTCGAATTTGGGCCATTATTCTTTCCTCATTCTCTCACTCACTAACCTCACTCTTGCTACGCCGTCGCGAACCCTAACACTTGATTTAGGGTCCTAAATTCATCACTGTCACACTAAACACACATTTAAAAATAAGTGTTTTCAACTTAGTGACCACTAACAAAAATAGAAGCATAAATTCGTCCCTTTATTAGTAAACACAAACAACTATTTGCAATTTGTGAATCATCTTTCCCAAGCCCGAGTTTCAGCAATTGACCTCTAAACTTGTTCGAAGAGGAATTTCCTGCAAGATCTATTGATGCATAGGATAGTAGATAACATTCTTCATCCATGCTAGTAACAAAAAATGGAAGCTTTTGAGATTTAGGAGACAAGTTTCCCCAGTGATGCTTAACACAACAAGAAAACCATTGATTTCTACATATAATAGGAATAGCAACAAACAACCATGGGTATTCTAGAAATTTTCAATGCAGTGAAGTTTAGAATCATGAACATGATCAATTACTATTAAAAAATTTAATATATTATTTAAATTTACTATTAAATAATAAATTTTGTCACAAAATTTATTATTTAAATTTACATGCGCATTAAATATACATTAAAAGTTTCAGTGTTATGTATAACAACATTATTTATTTTATAATGTAATTGACTCATTAGTTCAGTTGGTTAGAGCATTGTGCTAATAATCTGAAAGTCACATGTTTGATTTTTGTTTGGACAATTAATTTTAAATTAATTCATCACAGATAATTTTAAAAAAAATTTAAAAAAAAACTTTTGAATTGGACTTATACGGATCATCTTGATCCGTATGAGTTGATCCGTATGAGATCCACATATCTTCTCATACGAAAGGACATAAAAAGGTAAAATTGAAAAAAAAATGAAATTACTATATACCAACAATTTTGCTAGGTGCGCCTAACCGTGTCCAAATAGCTCCCATTGATTCAATTTTAAAATTTAAAGCCCAATCCATAGATTTTATCAAAGTGGGTTTCAACAACCTAATAAATTTCATCCATTTTTTATGTCTGTCTATTTAAGTGACCAATCATAATTTATTATATCCATATTAATTTATATTGTAAGAAAAAATACACAAGATTATATATCTTTAAAATATTTTTGCCATGCTGTATATAAGTATTCAACAATTAATTCAATCGATTTTTTTTTCCAAATACTTAACGATGATTAATCTTTGTTAATGGGGTGAAGTGCAATTTTTAGTCCTCTTTGACAAACCTTGTGGTGAGTATCATTTTCTCAAATTTTTATTTGTGATACTTATGTTTTAATGTGTTATATAAATTCTTTTTTGTATAATTGTGTTCAACCATATATGTTTAAATTTTTAAGGTCTATCATATGAGAAAATAATTCAAGATCGAAAGCAAAAAAAAACAATTGTGATGAATTATATCATCATGCCTATTCTTCAAAGATAATAGTCAGGTAAACTAAATTGACAAATCAAGGTATAACGTATTTATTGACTCAATCAATGGAAAAGGGATATAAATGACAAGATACAAGTTAATATTAGGTTTTACAACAAAACATAGTAAAACCAGCAAATTTCAACATATATGTGTTAATACAAGAAATTAAAAAACTGTAAGAATAATGACAACTATAACCTCTATATATGTTCATACATTATATATATATAACATATATCTACCGAAGTTACTCATTCCAGCCCTAAGAAAAGTAGGGTGGAATATATGTTCCTGTACAATCAAACACCGTGGATGGATCAATTGCAAACTGAACCACAGATCTTAGGTCATCCCAATTCTCATTGGCAAATGTATAATCCTCAACATTATTCTGGTCCCAAAAATTTGGGTAAGGGGTAGTTGATGGGGCCTGAAGATGATGGGGTAGTGGACCAAACTGGCCCAGAAACATGTGTTTCTTTTCATCAACTTGTCCAATAACTGGTTTTCTTTCGATTTGTTGCATCACCATAGGGTCTCTGCAGATCAAATATGGCTCGCAATTGTCAGAATTTAAGGTGGATGTGTTGGAATTCACAGGGTTTGGTTTGGTGACTGGTGTTGAGTCTTTCAAATTTGGAGTGTACTTTTTGAAAGATGGGATGCGTTTGAATATCCTGCACAGTGTCCACACCTCCTGCAAACACATAAATGACATTCTAGAGTTATTAATTATATTCATGTATTTAACTTCATCTATAACTTACTTTTCCCCATTTTTTTTATTTTTATTTTTCTCCCTATTACTGTCCATCATATTATTTATTGCATTTATTAACTTTTTTCTCTTTTTTTATCTCTCTATAAATCTTTCTTCATCCTATAGTACAATTCAAAAATAAATAAATAAATTATTAAATAATCTCAAACCACCACATGTTAATAATTCATACTTAATTGTTTAAATGATATATTCAGTTTTTTTAATTTATAAACAAAATTAATAATACTTAATTGCATATCACATGAATATTAATTTGGATCATGATAGAGTCAGATCAATCACTTAATATTTCTTCTAAAAAATAGGGTGTATGTTTAACAATTTTAATTTCAACACTTTAATGGTTGCTTGTAGAGAGGAACTTTGGGGGTACAGATTTTGAAAATTTTCAGTGATCTCTTGTTATACGAAAATTGTGTATATTTCTCTCATTCTAATAAATTTTGATAAGACCGCACTTATTTAATGTCTATAAGAAAAAGGTGGATGTAATTATTTTTTGAAAAGTATACACAAAATTTTTGTGTAACAAGATCATGAAAAAAAATTCAAGACTCATTCCGAGAGACTGGGTCATGCTTAATAGTATTACTATTGATGATAATAAAGGGGGATTGCATGTGTTTTGTAAATCATGACAATTACGTTCAACCAAAATGTCAGTATTCAACGGGATTGACTTGGCTATATCTGTAAAGTTCATTATGTTAGACCGTAAAAGAATTAAATGCAATTAATGAATTTCACGTTGAAAACCACAAGAGAGACCCTTAAACTTAATTAAAGTACACGGGAAGCAATCTACCAGAAAAATTCCTACTCCTGTGTCTTATTTTCATACATTCTATATAAATGATCATATGCATTTTACTATTGCAAAATCGTTTTTTTTCTCCTAATACTTATTCCCATGTATTTTTTTTATTTTGTGGCTTTTTATATAAATGGCATCATTCAAAATAAAAATTTCAATATACTACATATATATAGCATCAAGCAACTAAGCAAGTTTTAATTTTTTTTTTTTTTTGGGAGTCATAAGATGATTTAGTGGTAGTGGGGAGGGACATAAGAGTTGAAATGATAAGAAGGTGATGGATTTGAATCTTATCACTTACATAACATACTAGTAATGAATAATATTTGTCGATAAAAAGAAAGTTTTAATTTTTTGCTACTTAAAACAAGTTTTTTTTTTTAATAAAACAAGTTTTAATTTAGTTCTAGCTATATAAATGAGGAAGGAATATAAGATCAAGATACTACAATAAAAAGTTAATGAAGTAAATTTAGTTCAAGATAACTTAAAACAAGTAAATTTAGTTCAAGATACTGCATATATATAGCATCAAGCAACTAAGCAAGTTTTAATATTTTTTTTGGGAGTCATAAGATGATTTAGTGGTAGTGGGAGGAACATAAGAGTTGAAATGATAAGAAGGTGATGGATTTGAATCTTCTCACTTACATAACATACTAATAATGAATAATATTTGTCGATAAAAGATACAAGAAAGTTTTAATTTTTTTTACTTAAAACAAGTTTTATTTTTATTTTTTGTTGAATTAAGATCAAGATACTACAATAAAAAAAGTTAATGAAGTAAACATTATTTATTAATTTAAATTAAAGGCTTACTAGGCTCAATTTATTGATTTGATTTTTTTTAAGTTTTTCTTTTTCTTAAATGGAGAATGCAAACCAAGTAGTCAAGTACAATTTTAAAAAAAAATATGAATAAAATTATTTTTAATGAAAATGTTCTAAAATAAAAGTAATGTTTTTACTTTCTATAAAACCTAGTTGGAAGAGTATAGAGAATTATAAAAAGTTGAATCAAACAATATTTTAGCTTAACTGACTACATAAGTTAAGTTAGACCTATTGCAATTTGGCTCATAGACCCTCAACATCATCTAATTTATTTCTATCCAAACCTTAAATACTCTTACAACAGAAAATTAAATTTTGAATGTAATATCTTTGACTAACCCAATATTGTTGTATAAAAACAAACTAGATAGGAAACCTAGATCGAAGTGGTCCAGATATGGCTCAAACATTTATTTTAACTGACCGAATCAAATGATAAAAAAATGAGTATTTTTTTTCTTTTGTTTTTGCAAATTAATAATGAATTGGTTCAACGAATATCTGTCCAACCGAAATTTGATTGCTTTTAATTGATTCAAAGTGATCTTATAGTGAATGTAATCATGAGATTAAACCATAACTGGTTAAATATCCGGTTCTTAGTCAAATCAGATTCGATTCATTTTGTTAATTTTTATTATTACTTAAATAACTTGATCAAAGCAAACCTATACATGTTATGACTTATGACTATATGAAATCAAATTTATGGAAATCCATAGTTTTTATTTCTTTTATAAAAATAAAGAATTTTACTATGGAGTATAATTAAGTAGTATTCCAATCAATTATAAGACCATCATAAAATGAAATAATATTTACATTAAGAGTCTAATTTTACTTATCTATTTACTAAGTTCAACAAGACTAACTATATAGAATGTGAAAAACTAATTGATAACTGAAAAATTTTAAGTTAATTTATTAAATTATAAGTATTTAATAAAATTATTTATTAAAGTAATTACTAAATGTAAAATAAAATAAATAAACATATTTAGTAATATTTTATAATTTTATTTTATTTTATGGATAAAAATATTTTTTGTGGTGTTGTAATTTTAGATTATAATTAATTTTAAATTCTTACAATATTTTATTTATAGATAAATTATTTTATTACATCTTTTCATATGGTTAAAATAAATCGTCTAATATAAAATTATTTAAAAAATAAAATAAATATAATATTTATCCCTGTCAATCTGGTAAGTATAACGTTGAAATAATAAGTTAAATATTGTCAATAGTATAATGATTAAAATATATAATGTAATAAAAAAAATAAGCAAAAAGAATGAGAGAGAAAAACTAATAAAATTATATTTTATTTAAAACGGGTAATAAGGTAAGTTAATAAATATTTTAAGAATAAAATATAAAATTTATAATTTGAAAGTTAGTATTTAAAAAAAACGTTCCATTAAATAGAATTTGAAAAAAAAAACATTAGAAACTCCAAAAATAATTGTTTATCTAATAGTTAAATAAATTTTAACTAATAAAAAATTATAAACTAATTGAAATGACTTGTGGAATATAGTTTAACTATTTTCATGCTACTATTTAATTGTGATTAATTATAATGTGAAAATTTTAATTAATTATAATTGTTATTATAGGAAAGTTAATATGGACTATAATGATAATTTAGAAAATATCACGTCTTAGATTATTATAGTTGAATAAATAGACTTGTTTAATCTATATGAATGATAGTTTAGAAATTTTAACTTCATTCACACGTTATCATAAATTTCAGAAGAAAAATGGAAAGAAAATACAAACTTTTACTATTTGATCACACATGTGGACATCAATTGTTTCCACGTATGTATACGACATGTATCCAAATATCCAATAATTCCTGTGAAGGACAAAGTCAAATCTTCTTTTAAATAAAGAATTAATGATACACTATGTGGTTATTTACTTATGTAGGCAAATTAATTAACAAGTGGAAATTGTGTGCGTTCGTTTATAATTTTCCTGCATAAAACGGGTATGATCGTGCTACCTATATTTAGAATAATTTGAACACACTCTAGTAAGCTTTCAGCGACTTGAATATGAACATCTCCGACCAAGAATCTCAGCATTTGTTATCATTAAAATATGCATGCTCTCCCTATATTAGTCCTATATATATGGTTCTAGACGGTGTGTGCCTTTCCAAATTTTTAATATAAAAAAGGGGAAAAAAAAGTAAAATACTACTAGGAAGTAGGAAGAAGTCAGTTTTAGCCATGCATACAATGATGCATGTATATGACCAAAAGTTATTTTAATGAAAGCTAAATTCAATTATATATGGTTTTATTAAGTGCTTAAGATTAATTTTAACATAGTTATGACAAAACTTAACTTATTTAACATACACAACAATGTTTAATTGATTGATAGTATAAAGAAATTTATACCGTCAGTGTATACATCTTATTATATTCTTAATTTTTCTGACATCTCACTTAATTAATATGCCTGGTAAAGAAATATACTTTAAACACATTAATTGTATATATGATCTTATTATAAACAAGAACTATGAAACGATCATATGATGAATTGACTTACAGCTTCTTGAAGGTCATTGGGGTTGGATTTTGCATTGGGTGGAAGGCGAAACTCATGCATCATCCAATCAGTTTTGGTGCCTTTGCCAGCACTTCCACGATAGTAGACCAATGACTTCTTGAGGCCAATGCATTCATGTGGCTCTTTCACGCAATATATGGACTTGTCAATCCCTGTGGCCTTCCAGAACCCTGACCTAGTTACCCTGTTTGGCCTCACGCTGTTCCTGTACTTCCTCCCTCTTATGCAGAAAAAATACCACTCTTTCTCCCCAAATGAATTCACCTCTTCATGCATTAATTGCCACACAAAAATAAATAACAAATTCAGTATTCATGTATTGATTACATATATTTATGTATCATCAAAATTCAAAGTAGGGTTATATGTAATATACTGGCTTCTAGCTAGCATACCAAGTCTTTATCTTCCTTTCCTATAACAAAACATGGAGACTTTCCAAAAAAATTAAATAACAACTGATGAACATCAAGAACTATATATTTGAGTGTAGACTGTATAGTCTTATTTTTTTATCATTAAAAATCGAAAAAAAATATAAAAAATTTATAATAATTTACAGTTCAATTAATTGAATTAAAATTCTTTGGTTTTGAGTCTTTTTGTTTCATGATTGAATGATACTTAGGATTGAATAGAAGTTTAGGCATATGTTTAGGAAAGCTTTATATCTCAAGAAAAACATTGTTTTTTAAATGTTCTTTTATGATAAAGACAAAAAAAATATTTCTTAAAAAAGTTGAATCAAAAACAATATTACATGCTCTTTAATTTAGCTTATCGATCTCATCGTTTCATTCAATTACATCAATTCATCTTCATCAAATAACACTCAACTCCTTTAATTATTTGAATCAATCTTATCAACACACGTTTGACAGAAGGATACATACATATATATATATATATATATATATATATATTCCACCATATGTGCCATTAAGTACTTAATTACAAGTGGAATTTATAGTGGAAGCAGATCTTACTTGGAAGATCCCATGGATCATATTTGTAGATATCAACCTGTTTGATGAGTTCAATTTTTAGAGGCTTCTTGTCCACCTTTCTCTGCAAATAAAACCCAACAAGCTCTTCATCTGTGGGATGGAATCTAAATCCAGGAAGCACAACTTCTTCATCCTTCTTGGTATCATCAGAGCTATGTACCTTAGCATTCATTTTTTCTTTTCTTAATATTATTTGCAATATTTCTTTCCAAACCACGCCAAAGTACTTCTTATAAAACGGAAGGGTGGAATCTAATGATGTGAAAATAGTTATCCACTTCCCCACATATTTATATACATTTTTTGAGATATTTTTTGGTTTCTTTGTTTGTGTTGAATATTGGCAACTGGGGTCAAGTCAAACATTTCGAATATGAGATCATATATATGTATCCGTAAAGAGAAAGAAAGTTGGTCCCAATGCTGACAAGTTTATAATTATGAGCCACACTACAAGACATTTGGATTTTTCTAGGGCTAGGGTGTGGCATGGGGTGATGCATATGCACATGGAGGTCCTCCCTATGTACCATCATGGTTAATTAACCATATTTATGGTGAAAAGCGAGTGACATTAGAATTTTTTAAACATAGTGAGTTTTCATTGCCTCAACATATTGGAAAGTCAAGCAGAGGGGGGCACCATTTTGACTTTTGGACATATGAATGGAATAAATATATATAAACAGCACTGTCAATTGAGGGGAAAAGTCAAATAATATTTCAAAGACATCAATACTGTTGTAGAAAAATTTCCTGGGCTTTATCTCAAAAAATTAAATTAAACAAAATTGAAGGCTTACTTTAATAAAAGGATTCATGCATCAGTAGTGATCGACCAAACAGCCTATAAAGACTATATATGTTGTCCCTCTGATGAATATAGTAATCAATGTTAACTTCTGGTGGTATTAGTTATTCTAGTTGAGTCATGTTAATCATAGTACGCTGAGTTTTTTATTGGGCCTCTTTGCAGTTTTTTAAGAATCCAAACAATTTTGTTTTATTTTGTATAGTTTCATTCTTTGAGCGTTTGAGCTATCAATTGTTGCATGCATAGCATTTTCCTTAAGTGATTTTGGTTTACCGTAATAATATTTAGAAAGATATGAACATAGTGAGTTTTCATTGCCTCAACAAGTTGCAGGATCAATTTTAATATACCAATTAGAAAAATAATATTGAACTTTAATTACTTGGTAATTTATAAATCATGTCCGAGAAATTTGAACATTATCAAATTTAAAACACAGTTAAAGTCAAGAAGCACTCTAATAAGTAACTTTGTTATAATAATCAATAAAACAAATGTAATTTTTAGTAACATTTTTTAAATGTTGTCAAATATATGAATAAATATTATTAATATGTTTTTATAATATTTTATTAAATGTTATGTGTAACCTCCGTGTCACTAAAGATTTTAGCAACATAAATTATATATAATATTTGATAAAATATCACTAAAATGTATTAATAATATTTATTTATATTTGATAATATTTTTCAATGTTAAAAAAAATTAGTAATATTTCTATTAAGTATTATATAAAAAAATGTTATTAAAAGTTGTAGTAGTGAATTTTATTAATAAAACTAACATTCTAATACACCAACATTTATTGATAAAAAAATTATGCCGTAACATACGATAAAAATGAACAGGATATGATGCAATTTTTTGCTACTTAAAAGAGAACTACGAATCTAATTTGCAAACAAGCTATATAAATAGGTTATTCCAAAGTCTAGATGTGAATGTCAGGATAAACACATTTTGAGAAATTTTTATGTCTTATTCATAAAATTGACACAAAACCTAATATAATTTGCTTCATAGACGCAGGTCAATCTTTTCGAATGTGCAACTAAACACATTATTGGTAAACATTTTGATAGTGGCAACATGAATTTTATAATAAGGGTAGGTTATATACGTAAGAATTTAAATTTTATTAACGGTACATCGTGAAAAGGACACTGCTCTCATGCTGTTGAACGAGAAGCCAACAGTAGCAAAATTAATTAGGTATAAGTCGCCTATGAAAAGCATGTGATTAGAGTGGGCGGCAGTTTAGTTTTTATTATAATTTAATAGTCAAGTTTCGATAATTGCTACCATTATATCAGGAAAAATGGATAATTTTCAATGTCAATCCCATTTTGAAATGGATATAGATGGAAGTCATGTAACTATATTAGAAAGAAAGAGTTAAAAAATAGAGAAAAAGGAATAAATGTAATAAAAATGATATATATATATTCATGATGATTGAAGATAATATAAGAGAGTTTATAATAACTTATATATCATTCTTTAATAATATATATCTTTTATCAATGCTCGAATTAAGTATGATTATTGTAAACACAAAATTATCGTTAATTTTTTTATAAGTAAATCTTACATGAACCTGTAATATATTCTCTTATTTTATATTTTACCATAAGCAAATCTTATATTTCCGAATGATTATTATAGATGATAAAAAAAATTCATTTGTTTATAATATAATTGTATAATTAAAATTTTAACTCATCTAATGGTTAAGTTAAAACAATTTTTTGCTAATTTTTTAATCAGCAAAATAAATGTCATTAACAGGTACAAGTGGTACCGTGCACGTTTATAAAGTTACGAAAAATTGAAACTGAAATTCTATAATTTAGTGTATGTTTTATTTATCTTAAAAGATCTCAAACAATCATTGAATCAAAAATTAAAAAATTTTACTTCTCAGAAAATCTATATTTATGCCTATTCAACCTAACATTAAACCAAAAGCATTCTGAGTAACCGCCCCACAACTCTAATATATATATATATATATATATATATATATATATATATGCTAGTTTTTTTTGTTTTGGTGATATCAACACGTTGCGCTAGAAAATCCTCACTCTAAGTCTAAGTACTGAGTAGTAATGAAAGGGAAAGTGAGTGCATGTTTATAACAATCTTATAAAAAAAATAATTGACTCCTTTTTAAATAAGTAAATGTAGAAGGTGAACAAGTAAAAATATATTTTTTATTAAAAAATATGAGTTTAATAATTTTTTTGTTAAAAATATCAACTAAAGGATTTAAACTCACAACTTTCTTTCATGTTTTGTCTCTTTACTCTGTTTTGACTGCTGAGTCAACCTTATATCTTTTAAAGATATATTTATTATTAATTTAATAAAAATTACAAAATATTTTAACTACAATTGGTGATTATATTTCTATACCTTTCACTTTAAACATTTTTTAAAAGCATTGAATTTAAAAGAAAAACATTTTCTACCCAACAAAAGAAAGTTAGGTGAGACATAAATGATCCCACACTTTTCTTTAGTTTGTGCATGTTTTGGGTGTTTGGAGAAGTTGAAGTTTAAGACTTTGTATTTTACACAAATTAATAAAATATATAAAAATCATATATATGAATTTGTAAAAATTCTCATTATTATGTAATAAGTATGAATATGGAAAGAAAAATATTAATCCTATCATACAATTTTTATTGGAAAAGAAAAGTTTTGCACTAAAAAAAAGAATTAATTTGCAAGATAGACCAACAGAAAATGAATTTGCAAATGATAGATAAATGCAAAAACGTAGTCCATGCACGAATTCCATTTTGAATATACATTAGAAGTGGATGAATTCTATAAATTTCACCAATATATATTTTTTCCATCTCATTACAATTGTCGCATAAAAAATTATTTTATTTTAAATTTTTAAATATATACAATATTAATTACTCTTTTTCTTTTTTATGTCTTAATAATATTAATAATAGATTGTAAAATCAATAAATAAATTAATGATAATATAATATTAGTTTTGTAAAATTATTATTTTTTCATCTTTTAATTATTACTTTTTTGTATCAATAAAATAATTTAAGATGACAATTATTTTGAAACAAAGTGAGTATTTATTCAAACGAAAACAGTATATAATATTTTTTTTCTCCATTATTCTGTTTTTAGGTATAAGACTATTTATGCTGCATCATGTATTTGTAAATGGGTTGGTACTCTTCAGTAAATTTCTTTGTCTAATTAAAAAGAAAAAGACTACTTAAGAGTAAGTTTATCTTTAAAATGAATAAGGGTGTATCTGTTCTTGAATTTAAAGTGTATCATTTTCTTAAACCATTAAAGTTTAAGGATACAAATATCTTTATTAGAACAATTTAAAGACTTAATTAATAGTTTTAGAAGAAGAATTTTCATCTTTGATATATTTTTTGTTTAACTTTTATTTGAGAAAACAACAACTTACACTAATATTCTTGAAATAGGAAAGCAATGTGATAAATATGAAAAAAAAAACCTCAATAAAATATGGAGAGTATTTCATGGTATTTTGTATAAGATTGAATCTATCAATGCTTGATTCTAGTATGGTAAATAAATAGTAACTCTAAGCAAACATTAGCAACACTTCAGCGGATAAGGCCACTCCTCCTTTAGAAATTAAACATTTTTCAATGCCTAATTCCTAAATAGATGCATAGATGATCAGGTCATACAATAACAATAAAGTACAGGAAAGAAACAATAAAAATTGGCATTACATTAAATAGATATTAAGGAAAGATTATATTATAACGACATTTGGTTGCTAGGCTTCTAACAATGAGATTTAGCCTCTCGTTGTCATAAGAGACTTTACACTTTAGGGATTAATGTGAATAGGAAAAGAAGATGGAAAGATAGAGGAGGAGAAAAGGATAATTGACATAGAAAGAGGATTTCCCCTATTAGAGATACTCAAGCTTACGATGTATTCATTAGAGAGCTCTGAGTCTCGATGTGTCTTTCTCATTTGCTTCTTACTCCTTTTATAGGTCTAAGGTAATTTAAAATTCGCATGACCTCGTGTTTAGCGTAGGCTTTTGTGCTAAGCATGCCTTTGGGCTTCTTCATGTGCCTTCTTTGCGCTAAACCTAAGCTAGCCGCTGAGCAAGGAGACACTAAATCAAATTGTATATATATTGACATTTTTTTTATCTGATCCCAACAAACTAATGATCTAAACCAATGTGATTTTTTGAGTTTGGATTGGTTGGGATTCATTGGGTTATCAAATTGATTCAAACCTGTGGTCACTACTTTTGAAAAAAAAAAGCATGTTAGGAATAACTTCAATATCTCTTTGAGTTAGGAGGATATATATATATATATATATATATATATATATATATATATATATATATATATATATATATATATATATATATATATATATATATATATATATATATATATATATATATATATATATATATATATATATATGCTTATTAAATGAAAGAATGTTTAACAAAGTTACTACCTATTCTTGCTCACATCACCATTCATTTTCTTGAAGACATGACACTGAAGATGAAGATCTGTTAAGTAAAGACGTGACAAGCTAACAAAGTTTCATGTCATCGATTATAAATCATTTGCTCATAATATGACAAGCTAATAAAGTATTACGCACATCATCAATTTCCTCAATAACAATAATAGTATAATCAAATATAAAAAAACTAATGTAACTAAAAAAAAAAAATTATTGTTTAGATAGTAAAATCAAAATGTTCTATTTTATAGGTAGTAAAAAGTTATTTAATCCTAAATATAAATAACATTTAGAATAAATAAAAATTAAGAATTAGTATAGTAAAAAAAATTGAATTTATTTTTCTCTATAATTATGACTTAATATATTCTTAATTTTTTGTTTTGGATTATAAAAATAATATAATAATAAATTATTTTAGTCATTAAAAACACATTAATTCGAGAAAATAAAAATTAAATAATTGTAAAAAAATGTTATATCTTTTTTAGGCTTAAACCATATTTAAGTCCTAAATTTTTTATAATAAAAATTAAATAATTATAAAAAATGTTATACCTGTGTTAGGCTTAAACCATATTTAAGTCTTAAATTTTTTATATAATTAATATTATATATTCAAGAAAAAGCGTACATATTAAAGGCAAATCTTCTATATTCTACCACGGGAACTAGCTAGTTGATGCAAATCTAGACATTTTTATGCGATGATTTTATATAATTTTTTGCAGTAAAAATTTATAATAAGAAAGACTAGAGGGAAAAAATTTAAGTGAATATGATCAATTAAATGATAATAAAGTGAAAGTAGTGATATTAAAATATAGTATAAATAACATAATTGTGAATGATTCGCTAATGGACCAAATAAACTATTAATTTAATTTTTATAATTTCATATGGATCCTTCTTTTCTAAAGTCGTTACCGTATGCTTTTGTCCTTGAAAGTACACTATTATTGCCCGTACAAATCGTCCAAACGCAGAAAAAAAGAACCATGTGAAATTGACAAACAAGGAACTTGAAGTCGAATATGTATTTTTTTAGTGTGTAGGACTTTGAAGATTATGGGATCTCACTTTCTTCCCTCAGTAGCTGTATGTACGTGTCAATTCTTGTAACAACAACGAAGCAGAAAGGGACAACAGAAATTTCATAGCCATGAAAAATGAGGTAATGCCCGGGCATGACTAACGCCCGAAGCATCGAGGAAATTCACCTTGGCACTCAACATTGAATAATAATATATGCATGAGTATCTAATGATATTTGATACTTAGACTGAGAAAGAAATAAAATACAGAGAAGATTATACATTTCTTTTCACCAAGAATATTTTTCAACTGATAATTAAAAATTAGTTTTTTTTTTTCTTTTAGACGTAAAGATCATCTTCATGATCTCCATAAATCATGATGATGACCATGCATGGATTCTTTTCCCAGTGGCGGAGCTAGGATGTTAATTTTAATTATTAAGGGTGGCTAAATACATAAAAAAAATTAAAGAGGTGGCCATCACATTATTATCTCTCTTCCTTTTTAACCCATCCAATGATTATCACCATTAATATTTACATTTTGTAAAAATTAGCCATTAAGAATCTTTTACTATTGGTTAATTTTAATATATCAATTTTAAATGATATTTTTAATTTTTATATTTGGTCCATTAATAATGGGGGCAGCTCTTGGTTGCTGCGCAAACCAACATTCTTCCTCAGACCTGCAAAATGGGTGATTCTATTGCAAAACAAGCTCATGTAGTTGGGATTCCAATTCTGCTATATTAGTATCAAAAGAAAAAGCTGTAATTACTACTATTTATTATCTTGTCTTTGTTCAAATTCTTACAAAGGACAATTAACCTGCAAAATTACATGTTTAAGGTGAATTAAATGATCAAGGGAAAAGAAAAAAAATCATCAGCTCAATCTTTTTATTAATAAAAGTTAATATTCTAATAACTAATATTTGTTAATAACAAAATCATGTGATATATATCATGAATTCTCTTTTAGTTAAATGTAGCCACACCAACTTGAAGTTGCATGTATCTGACAATCTAGTAATTAAAAGTTATTCGAAAAAATATATAGATATATTATTGGACACCAATATATAATACGACATAAATACACTAACAAGATCAATTTTAAAAACATAAGATATGACGTGGCTATAATACAATGAGTATATAACATAAAACATAAATCTTAAATCTAAAGTGTGAATTACCATTTAAAAGGTGAGAATATGAGACATTGTAAGATGTTACATATTTTTATTATTGTAATATTGTTTAAAAATAAAATGATTTTTTTATAAAAAAAAACTAAGAATATTCAATGCGTTTAACATGGACACAACATGTAAAACACTATGCAACTATTATTTTAGAGTGTAAGTTAATTACTTTTAGAAAAGCTAAGCACACGCTGGATTTAAAAATATATTTTTGTTTTAACTTTTAATTATAAAAATATGACACTTTTTTATTTAATTTCTTAATTTTTAAATATTTATAAGGAAAAAATAAAATTAATAAAAAAATAATTATTACCTTCGCAATCCTTTAAAATAAAAATAAAGAGAGATATTTTTATAAATATAAATTATAATAATAAATAAATAAATTATATAAAAAAAAAAAAAACAAACATGTCCTTCGTTCTTCTTTTCCAACTTTTTGTTGCAACACTAGCAATCTTTTCAGGCCATCATTTTTCGTTTTTCGTTGCTGTCCTTGAAATGAGTGTGAAGGATGATGAAATTAACACGTTGAGTGGTTTTCATGCCGGTAGCGGGCTTTTGACGTTCATGCATGTTTGCTTTGTAATTTATACGTCTTCTCTCTATTGCGGTGGGGGTCCATGCTTTTGACTCTTCACTCGTCTATACCATTCATCTCATATAAACGCGCATTTTCTGTAGTGTACGGCAAAATTTTAAAGAAAAATATGTTGTGTACATATAATGCTTTTGGTACAAATTAAACCATATGTATTATTTACGATAAGATAATCTTACTTTTCAAATAATGTCACCGTGAATAAAGATAACAAAATTTCTTCTTCTTAATATTTAACGCAAACACATGTTAGAAAAATCAAATTCAAAATTATTGATTAAATTAAAGTAATCCCGTGCAAATTAATTCTTGTTGTCACTATAGTAGTGTACCGGTATTATATAATGATTCGTGCCTGTTTGAAAAAAATGATCCAATAAAGATAGAGACGTTTCACTTCCATATATAGTGTGTGAAATGGGGGGTCCATGTAATAGAGCATGTCCTTGTTCATATCTCTCTATGCTTCTTCGAGATTTCATGGGGGGGTTCTATGACCCCATGATCACTTGGTTTCATGTTAGTTTGTTTTTTGTTTGAGCTTTAGCCCTCTTTGGAGTAAAAACACATAGTGTGAGAAATTCAAATCATAATATATAGATGATTAAAGTTAAAAGTTAGTATTATTTTCATTTCTCACAGGAGTTTTTATTTGATATCTTCACCTATAGAATCGTATCCGATGTGGGGGACGACCTCTTATATGTTAAAGTGAGAAAATAAATATTAACTACTAGATTTTTATAATGTACGATCAAGTTTAAAATACATAACGTGAAGTTTCGGAAAAGTTAGTTGACATTTTTAAAGATAATTATATATGACATTAAATTTGGACCATCTATATATATACAAACATATGAATAATATTTAAGAAAAAAGCTTAATATATATATATATAGTCATATACTTGTCCAATGAAATTTCATTGAAGAAATTTAAATTAATTCAATAAAAAATTTCCATCTAACTATTTGATGGAGTCAATCATCATTGGCAACTTGTCTTTCTTTATTTGACCAAATTTGCTACAATAAGAAGGCTAAGTAATAACAAGTTCAGAAAGAAATAAGCATAAGCCTGAATTATGTATAGCTAGCTATAGGACTAGATATTGATCTTTTCTCTATGAAATAGAAAAAAGTTTCTAAATTTTAGTTATTGTCAGGTTGACTATATTGATCTCATTGCACATATTATATGATTCACAGCACCTTCAACTTCAACTCAACACCACAACACAGCCGTGATGAAATTTCTATGTTGTTGTTGTTCCAGGCATTGCGTGTTCAAATAGTATTTTACTTTTATATGGAGATAAAGCTACAGAGAACTGTTCCAAAAAAATGGGTCTCTACCAAAAAAAAAAAAAGCTACAAGAAGTTTTTAATTTTGTTCTCAAAAGTTCCGTTGTTTGAATATGAAAAACTTGACATCACATGTGATATTATATATAACTGTTTTTGACTTTCTTTTACTTTATATATATATATAAACACGTCACAAAAAAGGACAACATTTTATTGTTTATCTTTATTGTTGAAAACACTTCCCTTATTCTCATTGTGTAGTTTCTTTGTTTGATATATTTTCTTAAGTTATCGTTCTATTGTATTTTAAAAACAACTGAGATGATAGAAGATCAATGTGATATTGTGAATGCCAATCTAGGAATATGGAGATAAAAACATATGTGCATCGTTGTTCAAAAACATTCCGGCATAAGTACAGATAATGTTGTTCAAGACAATTGAATTTTAAATGATTTTTTTAATAAAGATTTAAATCTTGATTCATCATATTATGAGAGGTTAATTTATTTCACTAGACCCAACCCTCGTGGTTACAATCTCTAATTCCATCAAGTTAAAAATTACATTAAATATTTCAACAATAAAGATAAAATTGTTTTTGGCTCTTTTCAAGTTCAACACTCCTTATTTTATTTTCTCGTTCTCATTTCAAATTTGGTTCATTAGTACGTAATTTGAGTAAAAAAGAAAAAAAATAATAAGGCGGAGTATATTATAGTACATGTGAAAACCACTTAATTAGTTGTAAATCTAGACAAAATATTGTTAATGTTTTCTGTAGTTCATAAAACAATTTTACTTTTTTCCAGTATATATATAATTGGATGTATGGGTGCAGTTTATATTACTATTTTATTTTACGGTTGTGATCGACTTTAATAAAATAACATTTTTTGTTGCTTTATTTAAGATTTAGATTATCCTTTACTGATCGAAAAGGATATATTTCACAAAGTAAATTGATCATAGAGAACCATCAAGGTATGGATGCAGTGGTAACTGAATTTGTTTTCAGAAGGATGATGAGAAAAGTATAAACTCTATAAAAAAAATTAAAGATGCAATTTTCTCATCACAGCCTGGTTAATATTTTAATAAAGTATACGCACGCACATATATACAACATCATAGATATATTTATCATGAATCATCAAAATAAACTTCACAATGATTAGAAATCAAAATTTAATCTAACATATTTAAAGAACTATAATAATCAGAATTAATATATATATGTCTAAGTATTAGTGCCTTCCTATATTTCTAAGTGCTTTTATTTTTTAGAGGGAGTGCTTATATTAAAAAAGTATATATTGGCCTTTGACTGATCAAATTTAATTAAGTAAAAGTGCAAAGGTTGCTACCCTAAAAATTATATTATATATAAAAAGAAAAAAGAAAAGTGAGAACAATATAAAATAACCTTCGATTAACCTAAAATCATTTACATTTCAGACACAAACAAACTAACTACAAAGAATTTTGAATTGATAATATATATATAATTTTTTTTTTTGCCAAAACTAAAAGCAGAATCACTATGATGATACGCGCTTTTTATTTATATATGAAAGTGATATGAAAATGTCAAATTAAAAATGATATGACATGTTCCTTCACAAAAAAAATTAATTGATATGACATATTTAATTATAAATAAAACTGATGTAACAGTATAACTAACGTTTCTCTTATTTCCAAGCAATCACTTCTGATTTCTCTCCCCTTGAAATAAAAGTAGACCGTATTCGTACACACTACCCATATGTATGAAGAAAAAACAATGTGAAAGATGATTTTAGTCATACATGAATGGACTTCAGTTTTTGTGTTCATAGTTGAAGTTAAACTATTTTCATTTTCTTCTACATTATTCTTTATAAAGTTATTTGTCTATTATTAACAACGCGTAGACTAGACAAAGAAGAAAGAGAGAAATTTCGGTCTTGTATTCTACATTTCTATTTTCTACTACGGCCATTATCAAACGTTATGAAAATTCATAGCCACTAGAGGAAAGAACGTACTTATTGACACGTAGCAGATAAAATCATGAAGGTTTTTATTTTAGCATGAATCATTAATGAAAAAATATAATTAATTTTATATTTAAAAATTAATGAATAAAAAAATATTGAGAGCTTTCTATAGAAATGTCAAAATGAGTTGAATCTGAGGAGTTGATTCAACAACCCCAATATAAAATATAGGTTGAATTGATAAAATTTAAATTTAAAATCCTTTTGCATCAACCTAATTCGGTCGAAAATTATTTACTTGACACGAATTGGTCACTCGTGGATCGAGTAATCCGATGGTCCCAAATTTAGAAAAAAAAATGTATGAAATCATTTTGTTTGATAAGAAATTATAAGAATGTTTTTTTGAAACTTCTACGAGCATGTTTGTTTACACGTTAGATGCAGTTGTCGGGGGCTCCTAAACGTCATTTTATGAGAAGCAAGGATTTCTTACTTTTGGTTGAATGTGGGTTTGGAGAGCCCAGAACGCTAAAACAAACAGGTTATACATAAATTGTTCTCATTACAACTTTTTATGTGCTATAAATTATGTTTGATAAATTATTTTAGTTGGTTTTTTAGTTTTTTCATTAGATAAAAAAATTGTTTAATTGTTTGGTAAATATTTTTTTATGTTACACTATCTTTTTTAACTATTATACTATTTATAATATTTAATTTATTATTTCAACATTATAATTTATGAAGTTCACGATGATAAATGTTAAATTTATTATATTTTTATTATTTTTTAAAATAATTTTACATTAGACATTTATTTTAACTATTATGCTATTAATATAACAAAGGTATATTGTTTATATTTTTTCTTTATTTTAACCTTAATTAAAAATATTTTAAGATATACTATAAGATTAATAGTATGTAGAATACTAAATATGAAAAGAATGTAATAATTAAAACTAAAAATGTAATAAAAGCAATTTATCTATATATAAAAAATTACAAGAGTTAAGATTAATTGAAAAACTAAAATTGCATCACTTCAAAATATATTTTTATCCATAAAATAAAATTTAAAATGTAACTTTATGGAATATTATATAATTTAATAAATTAGTTTAATAATTTTTAGTATAGCTATGTAGCTAGTTTTTTTAAAATATATTATTTTAATGCTCAGGAGCATTGAGTCATTGATAATATAGAATGTTGTCACTTTTTTGTTACAAAATAATGTCATTCGATTTTAGGTTATTGCCTGCACCTCCAAGATGCTTGCTGCAATTCCTTTATGGCTTTTAAAATGATTAATCCAAAATGTAATTTTACATTTAGAATGCATTCTTTCTTTTATCACAACTATCAATCCAAAACGTTAAAAAAAGGATACAGAAAACAACTTGGAGGTGCAGGAAGTAACCACCTGATGATATTTAGACATAAAGAATAGAATATTGCAGCATTTACTGGATACTGGACTGGGAAAATTTTAGGGCCTAGCCCATCACCCTGAAGGGTGTCCTAACCCGAGTGACCTTAATAATATTATTAAGACTTCTTTATTTTTCATATATGCTTTTTTCAGTTGATTACTCAAAATATTTTATTATCTGATATTTTATTTTTGACATATGATGTTAGTCTAAATTTATTAAGTGGTGACGTGACTAATATGTCATATTATCATTTAACCAATTATGTAATATTATATTAACATGTCACGTTATAGTTTAATAAACTTAAATATAACATAATAAACTGAATAAGAAATATATTATAGATATAAAAAATATA
Organism: Glycine soja; assembly: GCF_004193775.1. NCBI lineage: Eukaryota > Viridiplantae > Streptophyta > Magnoliopsida > Fabales > Fabaceae > Glycine > Glycine soja. The sequence goes on along the minus strand of NC_041009.1, from coordinate 42,812,427 downwards.
TTTAATCATATTAACATACCCTAAATTATATTGAGGATTTTGAGAGTTACGACTTACCAGAAAAAAAGACGGTCAAACCAATGAAAAGGAAATGGTAAAACAAACTTGAGAAATTACTAGGTAAATATATGTATATTTTATGAAGAAAAAAAATAATAAATCGTATGAAGATGCTAATCACCCATATATTATTAATCTATATGATGCTAGATTTAAATTTATTGAGCAACAACTCGAGTTTTTTATTGGAAGGAAAACACTATTAAAGATGACTATATATAACTCTCTTTTTGAGAAATTGTTCTCTTTTAATTATTAACTAATTTTTTCACCTTTACATAGCTTTTTAGTTAGTTTGTCAAATAGAAAATAATTAATTCTATCTCCCAATTTCAAAACTAATAATATATTAACATAAATATATCATCATGTTAAATTGAGTTAAGATATTAATATATAACTATTAAAAACTAATTTTTAAAAATATTAAACATTTTTAGATAAGATGAAATAAATTGTCATCCAAATTACAAATAACAGTTGATCAAGTAATAGTAATTTATATTTCTTAATAAAATGATTCAGAATTCAAACTCAGTTGATTTATGGGTGTGAAATAAATTATATTTGGAGATAGATATTTAACTTTGTATGCTTAAGGTCTCCAACAAAAAATTATTACAATTTTTTGACGGGAAACAAGTTCATACTAATACCATAATTAAAAAAATTAAATTGTTACGTAAACATCAAACCTTATATCACGGTTTATTGGAACTTGTTTGAATTTAAGCAATTAATTTTCAAAAATGTGTTAGGTGTTGATTACACCCTTATTGTAGAAGACAATCTTTAAAGCCCCGTTACTTATTCTCTCTCAAAAAAATCACTTTCCTTATGTTAAGCTTTAAAAAAAATATTTTTCTAAGGGTTGAAATTGCTATATAATGCAAAGGACATTAATCAATTCAATAAAGCCGCGAAAAGAAAGTTGGATAATAATAAAAGTTGAAAATAATAAGCGTATATTTCAAACATATCATTATATTGTTATGATAAAATTAGTTGTTCATTTTCCAATTTTTCATTTTAATGATTTTTAATTTATTTTATGTTTTTACATTCTGATAATTTCCTAAATTATCTACTTTTTATATTAATTTTAAGGCATTTAAGTCATCACTTCATTTATTTTTATTTTTTTTTGTTCTCTATAAAATAAATATTAGAATATTAGAGTGATAAATTGAAGGGTATTTGTCTTAATCTTCTAATAATTAATTATAATTTTTCTTTATTTTTTATATTTTAATGACTTTTATTTTTATTTTATGGTAACCAAAAAAGAAAATTAGAGCTCCATGCATCAAGAAAAGAGAACAAGAGGACAACCCAAAATGCACAAATAAAGCCTGTAACAACAAACCTCTTTGAACATCCAACCTAGGCATAAACAGATTTTAGGAAAAACATAAATTAGGATTTTTTGTTTTTTACCTTACACTAGGTTTGAAGTTGTCACCTTTTTGGCTTAATTATTATTTTAATCCTTTAATTTTGGAGTTCTATTTTTTAATCTCTTAAATTTAATTATTTTTTCTAATTCTCAAATTTTGAAAATTACATTTTTTTAGTTTCTTTTGATAAATTAACACTTTGTAGTGATTTTAAAATGTAAATTCTAGCCGTTAAAAATTAAAAGTTGAATTTTGACTACTAAAAATCATCACAAATTATCAAATTATCATGAAAATTTTAATTTTTTAGGTAATATGTGGTTGAATAGTGAGATTTGAAATAAAGAAGATAATTAATAGAAGTTAAAATTTAGAAAATTAGAGAATTTAATTTTGACATATTTTGGTTACATATGAGATTTTTTTTATATACTATCAATGTAAAAATGTTTATACCGTAAACAATTAAAAACCTAGATATTAGTTACACTTTTTAAAGATATTTTAGGAAATCAAAGTTAAAACTTGTTAACATATTTCTTTAGTGGAATCCCACATGTTTTATTTTTAGTTTTAAAGCATCCCGGCAACAAAATTTGGTATTGAAAACTTTTCAACGCCAAATTTTGAGTTTAAATAGAAATCTAGAATCCTCCCCTAGATGTGGACTTTTTTTTATCAATTAGGGGGTAAAATAATTTCTAATTTTCCAATTAGGTATAGTTTAAAAAATTACCCAAAACGAGATAAGTGGTAACAAGTGTTACCATATTTAACTCAAGTGATAATACCTGTTACAACTTGTTATTTTTTTAACGAAATCCTGAACATATTTACAACTTTAGTGTAAATCTTATTTTTTTACGATTTTAAAGACGTTTTTTTTAAATAGAAGTCGTATTTTGTTTTACAACTTTAAAGTTATAAAACTATATTATTCTTTTTTTAATTTTTTTTAAAGGTTTACGACTTCAAAATGGTAAACCTATTTTTTTTAATAAAAAAACTACTTTTATACTATTTGTAAACATATTTTTGTTTTGTTAACTTTTTTTCTTTTCGTAAATGTATTTTTTCTTTTAAATTTAATATTGTTTACGATTTTTTTAAATAAATAAATAAAAAATATATTTAAATATGTAATAAATAGTATTAAATTAATTTTATTAGTATATTTTTTGTGATTTTATTAAAACATGTTATTATTTTATTTTAATGTTTTATTATTTAAAACTAGTTATATATATTTTGAATATAGTTTAATGTAAAACAAAATATATATAACATGTTTTAAATAATAAAATATTAAAATAAAATAATAACATATTTTAATAAAATCACAAAAAATATACTAATAAAATCAACTTAATATTATTTATTATATATTTAAATATATTTTTTAAAACTTTTTTTATTTAAAATAAAAATAAAACTGTGAACAATATTTAATTTAAAATAAAAAACACATTTATGAAAAAAAAAGTTAACAAAATAAAAACATGTCTACAAATAGTAAAAAAGCAGTTTTTAAAAAATTTAATTTCTTTTAGAAAAAAAGTAACCTCATGTCTCCCAAAAAAATCCTTGGTTTCCCAGATGAAAGATATAAAAATCTTGAGAGTTTTTCAGGCCTACTTAATTATGTGAGAAATTTTAAAAATTATTTATTATATATTTAAATATATTTTTTTAACTTTTTTATTTAAAATAAAATAAAAATAAAACTCTGAACAATATTAAATTTAAAAGAAAAAACACATTTATGAAAAGAAAAAAAAAGGTTAACAAAAGAAAAACATGTCTACAAATAGTAAAAAATCACTTTTTAAAAAATTTAATTTTTTTTTAGAAAAAGAATAAAATAGTTTTATAACTTTAAATTCGTAAAACAAAATATGACTTCCATTTTAAAAAACATAAAAATAATAATAAGACTTTAAAATCGTAAAAAAAAATTAGTTAAAAAATTAAAAAAATAACAAGTCGTAATAGGTGTCATGACTTCTAGCAGGTATTATGACGTCAGAGTTAAGCATCGTAACACTTACTTAGTTTTAGATAATTTTTTAAAATATATCCCAATTGGAAAATTAAATTTTGTTTTACCTCTAATTGGTAAAAAAGCCCTAGATGTGATGTGTTTGACGAAACTTTTCAACAGAATTTGGTATAATGCAAAGGACATTATTTAATTCAACAAAATTTGGTATTGAAAACCTTTCAACGGGAAATTTACATACCAGAAAATATAAAAATAACATATTTGACTTCCAAAATATTAAGAGAAGTCTCAATTCTAACGATGCTCTAGCAGTTACATTTTGGGTGCAAATCAAAACTGAAACGTGTTGTAAACACAACTAGAAAAAAAGACGCGAAAAGACATTTTTCTAAGTGTGTGTTTAGATCCCAGAATTTTGAATTTTGAGAAATTTTAAATTTTAAGAATTTCAAATACTTCAATTGAAATTTTTTTATTTACAAAATTTTATATTTAAATAAAAAAATTAAAATTATGAGGGTGAAAAAAAATGAATGAAAAAAATAGAAGATATGATTGGTATGCTAGTTATATGTGTTTTTCTGTGCTCATATTCGATCGATGTTCCATGAGTTCAGACGGTGTTTCTTGAGAAAAAGTGTAAGAAGAGAATTTCAATTTTTCACCTTTTAGAAAGAAATTAAAATTCTAGATTTCTAGTCGTTTAAAATTCCAAAATTTTAAATTCTTGACAAAAAAACATTCAAACAATTAATTCTAGATTACAGAAATTCAAATTTTTTGATAGATTAGGGTGTGTTTGGTTTACATTTTCATTTTCTATTTTCATTTTTTAAAAATTATTTTTATTTTGGATACAAACCATATGTATTATTTACTTAAAATTACATTCCATGCTATCATATTATCATTTTATCTAAAATGAAATTCTTGTTTTCATTTTTATTACATTACCATTTTCTATTTTCAGTAAAAAATAAAAACAAAAAACTAAACACCTACTTACTCTTCTCATTTAAAATTGTCTATCCAAGCAGCAGGGGACTGAGGCCAAGAACATCATAGCAAGTGAGGCTACACTATTGTTGATTTCTTTGGTATATATTTAGCCATCCTTTCTCCCTCTTCTCTTCGCGTGGATTGATCGGAACGCCGTGAAACTGCTAGTGCCTCCGCTTGTGCTCCCAAAACGCACGCCGGAGATACCTCTCTTGGTCGCATCTACCATCATCGTTGGTAGCATAAGCGTTTTCTCCATTTTTTTCTCTCTCACGGTTCACCTTCTTTTGCGGCCAGGAAGAGCAACGAAAACCCCTTTGGTTCAACGCTTCTGCAGCTTTTTATTCATCCAAAATGTTCAATCAAAATTGTAATAGAGGCACATCTGATCATTAAAGTAAAGTTATTGCATTTTCTGCTTCAATGTATCATCATGCAAGAATTCAGGTAAAAAAAGATCAGCATGATATACGTTTTCCGGCTATGTTGATCCGTACAAAAAGCAGCTGGATTTCAAACACGTTAAATACTTCCAACCATGAGAACAAATCATACAATAACAAAAGCCTTATTGTATTAAATGAGGTCGGCTACATGGATCACACGATATCATTTGGCTTGGTTAAAAAACCACATATTCATAGATACAGTCACCAATCATACCATGGCAAATTCAATAGTTTTCTTTCCATCATGAGCCTTGCTGAAGAAATACTTGAAATAGTCAGAGTACAAAACTTGTTTATATTTTGGTTCATCGCCATCCTCCAACACTTTTGACAAAGGACCAATAACAGCATCAGGAGCTGGGTTGACAAAGATTGGAATGGAGATCCTGGTTTCTTTTTGCAACCACTCTATGCTCTATGCTTTTGTATCTTTCATTGCTCATTATCTGTAGCACATCCCCAATATTGATACCAATGCTCCCTGAACAGGAGGAACAAAGATCCAACTATCATCATCAATGCCTCTTACATAAAGCCCTCCAATATCATCCTGTAGAAGGACAGTGATTGATGATACATCGGAATGAGGGCCTACCCCTGCTACAACTTCAGGGTCAGGGCAAGCTGGGTAGTAATTGAAACCCAATATCATTGCCCCCATTAAAGTTTTTTCTCTTGGTTTATCTAACTCCTTTACATTCAGTTTCTTAAGAAGCACCTTTAACAATTTTCTAATTATAACTTCAGCATGCTTCATGTATTGCAGTGCTTGATCCCTAGATCAAGGATAGTCAATGAAGACTATATTAAATATCAATTATCACATATTCATAAGAAAATATAAACACTTATATCACTGTACAGTGTAGACACTTTCGGGCATATGTAATAGACGAAGCTACATTTGGAATGTTCATATGACAAAGGACCATAAGAAAAAATTAAACAATTTAAATTGCACTCCATCACTCTTGTCTCTTAGGCTCATGAACTCTGAGTTCACGATGGATTTATGTAAGACACATACTTTCAATTAACTAAACGATGTAGTTTAGTGTACTAATGTTTTTTTTCCCACAATAAGCAGATAAACTTACAATCTCACAATAGGCTTAACTGCTTAAGACTACCCCTCATGATTCAAGAAACAAATTCAATTTTCTTGTATTACACATTCTTTTCTGTTGCCTAAAACTTTGCACAAAAACTAAAATTATAAGATAATTTCTCCCTGCTATCCTCTATCCTGTATTCCTAGAAATAACTTCCCATTCCCAAGTACTCATTCAAATTCGGTCTGTTATAAATCCTAACAATTACAGTTTTGAGTACAACAACAACAGCTTTATCACACTAAATGAGATCGTATTACATCTCTGAACTCCATTAAATACCAAATCCTCATAGTACATCTCATAAAATTTATAAATTCAAGTGATGCACCATCCAAATCATGAGTATTAACAACACATTCTTTAACATACTTTTTACTATTTGTTAAAATTTATTAAAAATTAGAAAATCACAATAAAATTCGTACAATAAAGAGACCCACAATTTTTTTATAATTTTCAATAAATTTCAGTTAATAATACCTAACGACTTCAAAAAAAGTGTTAAGAGAGTGTTTAGTAAATATTTCTCTACCAAATCACAGATGATAAGAACTACCACTTACTTGCATATTGCAGGCCAATGTGCATGATTTTTTTCTTCCGAGGCATACACAAGTTGCAGATAATCTTTCCACTCCAAGATCGACTCAGCATGGGGGCTAAAGCTAGTGGCCAACCTGACAACTTCAGGGGATGAGTTCACTTTAAGACACTTCTTTTCCTCAGCTGGCAATACAAAGAACTTGTGCACAGCATCCTTGAGACCATCAAGAACCTTAGAGGGTATCCCGTGGTTCACAATTTGGAAGAAACCCCACTTGGTAGTAGCATCAAAGATGAAATCTTGGATATCCCATTTTGTGAAATCAATGATGGGTATTGATTCCTGAGGAATAATTTTGGAGTGGTCCAATCTGGCTTGGAGGGATTGAATGTATTGGTGAGGAACATTTGGGAGGTTCAGATCAGCAAGACCCTTTACTCCATTGGCTTGGTTCACCAAGAAATCAATGAGATTGGAGGGAGTGGAAGACATGGGAAAGTAAGACTAGAGAAAGAGATAATGGTTGGGATTTTAGAACACTTGATGAGAGTTGAGAATAAGAGCAAGCAGCATGTAAGAGTGGAAGCACTCCTTTTAGTTCTTCCGTGTATCAGTGCATGGGTGTAACTTCCACTACCATAGATTTATTTTGTTGTCAAATTTATAGAATTTTTTTTAAGCTAAATTAATCTACAAGTCCTTGAACTATTTGATAAATTTTAATAAGTACTCTCAAACTGCAGATGTGGTGTAAAAGTGAGAACACAAGCATGTAGAGACATGACAATTTTTAACTAAATTACCTAAACTATAACAGTTTTTAAAAGGTTCTCAAATGATTTATTTTTAAAATTGTCAAATAGTTTAGTAACCTCCAAATTAATTTAACTTTTTTTTTCATATACAAAATCCAAGGGAACAAACTAGCTGGAGTATGGATTCACTCTTAGCGGTGTTTCAAATTATGATTGCAGTTGGTACAATTGTGAGTTTTACAATTAATTATTGTGCTTCATATTCAAAATCTCATATTTACTACTCTTCTCTTTGAAATCTCACCTTTCTTTTGTTATCACTAACTCACCACCATCTTAAAATCCTCCTAGCCCTTATACATCCATTGCACCCAATTCATCCATTGCCCACTAATGAAAACTGTTCCTACCTCTTCAAGTCCCCATACATTGCTAGACTCTCCGGTTTCTAAGGTATTGTCTGTTTAAGTGCTCAGTGAACTTTTGTCCTTATAAAAGATGTCTTGGTGGGTTGAGAGGAGATGATGTTTAATTTTAAACGACCTGTGACCTTAATTCCTAAGCAATGAGAGACTATTGGAAACTAGTCAAACTTCGTTTTAATTCAATCCCAACCTAGATGATTGTTAGGGAAAATGGTTAGGAATTTCTGTAATAGATATGACCTTCCATCGTTTAGGTTTAAGATGATTGTACATGAGTTTGATTCATGTCCTCCATGCTTTTGCTTTCTTTATTTTATTAATAATATAATATATTAGGGTGTGCTGCAGATGATACAATATGCTTGGGATGTCAACCTAGTCGGGATCACAACACTATTGTGATGCTCTAACATGCTTTTTTGCCTTAAGGGGAAAAAAATCTAAAGCAAAAAGATTGAAATTAATGTCAATCTCAATTAAACTATGAAGAAAAGATCTTCCCAGAAACAAAAGTTGGTGTTGAAAAGTCTGATCTTTCTCTGGATCTTATTGAGATCAACGATAAACTACACTATATGTGCTCACGTTGTGAAGCTAGTTTGATGTTGCAGTATATTGATAATATATTTTTCTCTATCATTACTAACAAAGGTGGACGCAAAAATCCGAGGGTAATGGTTAGGGATTTCTTCCTCCAATGGACTTGGAGCTTAGTACCCATTATATACCTATGACTTTTAGTAATATTCTAGCATTTCTTCGTTAAGATTTCTGTATTATGATCACATATGTTTGCAAAGTAAAGAAAGGATAAATGTCAAAAGGATGGAATCAAGTGGCTTTTACTCTTCTATGCAAAGGTGGCCGCCATTCACTATGCTCTTTCTCACCTTTCTGTTCACAATTTTTGGATTTTCTTTGAGTTTCTACATGAAGTTCATTAATTTCTACACTTCAACAAGCATTCTCACATGTGGTTCAAAACTAACTGCATGATCTCTCACTTAATTAAAGGCATTTATGGAGGGTATTCCCTTGGCAGAAGTGTGCTTAGACTTTTATTTGTAAGTATGATATTCACTTTGCCATTTCTCTTTTTTCCAAGTTCTTACTAAACTTCTTTTTACACGGTGAATCTTTTTAGTATGGTTCATGGAATTACCTAGTCTATGAAAGCATTGTAAAATTAGATAAAAGATATTTGGGACAAATTTTCCTTCTCTTCTGCAACAGAGGAGCAGGGTCTAAAATCAAGGATTTCAAGATTCCAGTAGCATGAAATTGTGTTTCCTTTGGAGGAAAAAATAGTTAAAAGAAACATGGTGGGAAAGATGAATTGAAGGTATGATATGTAGGTATGCAACAAAAAGAAGGAAAATTAATCTTCGTGGGTGTTGTGAGAGTATCAGTGGTTAAAATAGGAGCCTGAATCCCTTATTTAGGAGTGAGGCATGTAACTCTTATTGAAAACATCGAAGTTGTTATCTTTGCTATTATCATTTATTACTAAGACTTCTACGTAAACTTGTTACTTGTTTCTAGTAATTTGATACTAAGAATTATGTTTTTGTAACAAAATTATGATGCCTAAGCAAAAACTTTTAAAATATTTTATTTTTCAATAATTTTATCACCAAAAGGGATTGATTGTCTTTGAGTATTTCCTTATATGTTACATGATTATTTTATCATGGACATGGCAACTGCGTTTGTGAGGACTGAGGAGAAGTAGCAACAATGAAAATGAAGGCAAGTCATTTTATGAAGTTTATGAAGAACTGATGTATCAGAAGGAAATGGACATTCTTTTGGTGAAGTTTCAATTTGTTGTATCTAAACACAAATTTCTGACCTTGGTGGTCTAATTTCTATGCCACAACTTTTTGTATCTACACACCTCGATGTTGGTTCTTCACCGATTGGGATCCTAGTGTGTTCCAAGGGTTGGATTGTTTGCCCACTAAAGTGGTATGTGGGCTAGGTTCAAAACGTTGTGAGACAGTTTGATCCATATCCAGTGTGGCATTAGAGCATTGACAGGACCTTTCCTTAGTACGAGAAGACAAGGAGGGATGCATTATGTGCTGCCCAGAAGAGTAAAAGATGGCAGCACATAATCGGGTGTGCCATCTTTTACTATATAATTGGTACGGTCACAATTGATATTGGTTGCAGGATTGCAGCTGATGATTTAAAAAAAAAAAAATATCTACACAGTATATTAACATAGCAATATTTTATTTTGACCTTGAAAGCCTCTTAGATAACTTTAGTATCATACATAGCTTCATACCAAACTCCTTCCAACTAGGCAACTACTATTATGAAGACAAGGGAACATTTTATTCTCAAGGTCATAGAAAACACAAAAGCTAGTTCCTCTAGCTAAGCACCTAAAAATTAGGGTCTTTGTATAGCTGGAGAACCTTCTTCCAAGATGGCCTATTGCTAATGTCATCCCACCAAGCACTCACATGCTTCCTTTCTCTAACCATATACCCCTTTTTCATGTGATTCATCAAATAATGAGTAAATGGGAGATGACTAAGGTCAGCAAGGCTGAAGAAATCCCCTGCCAAGTACTTTGTCTTGGATAGCCTCTCCTCATAAATGTCAAGCACCTTCCCAAGCTTTTCTTCACTCTCTTGAATAACTTTTGGGTCAAATGGCTCCCCCTTATATGGGTGAACCAAAACATGCATAACCAAGTTGTAGATTGGTGGGTAATAGTTATGGGCCTCAACTTCAAGCCATTGCTCCACAAGGCCCCTCTCTTCTATAGTCTTCCCCAACAAATCAGTCCCTTGGTTTTTGTACTTTTCAGAATAGTACCTAAGTATTGCCCTTGATTCTACACAATCAAGAGAGAGAGAGAGAGTTTTTTTAAGAAGACCAAAATAAAAAGGATCAAGGTTATTTATGTTAAATTAAAAGGTATATAAACAAAATGAGGAAACAAGTAAAGGGGCTAACCATAAAGAGTATAATCACCATCTTGAATAACTGGCATCAATCCAAAGGGCTGCAAATTATAAGCAACAAGCGTATTATATTTGAAAATATTAAAACCCATTTTGTTGCTTTATCTTAGATTCTTAATATTTGACAATCATATATTTAAGCTATATAGGATTATCTTAGACTCTCCCAACATCTATTTATTTATTAACATTTTATTCATGAAAACAATGTTTCTCGTGAAAGAATTATGTAAAAACAACACATGAACATATTGAAAATAACATCGTTTTTTTCTAATTTGTTTTTCCATTAAATATCTATTATGTTGAAATAATCTCAATGCAAATTGATTCATATGTTTGATGATAATAATAAGAGAATAATTTTGAAAAATCATTTTCTCGTCTCATTTTTTTTTTACTTTTAATTACAAAATTGTGACCTTATTTTTAATTCATTTTCCTTTTTCAAGATTTATACAAGAAACATAAAAATAAAAAAAAATGTTTTACTATTTTTTTGGTATAAATATTTGAAAACATAATAATTAAAAATGAAAACTAAAAACATTTTCTCAAAGTGAATGGGTCCTAAATTAACTCACGCACATAACATCTTGTGTAATCAGAAATGCTCAATTACCAAGGTGTCCAAGTAAGATGTCAGATATACTATTGTTGCTGGATGAAAAAGTGGAAAACCTATAATATTAGGGGATGAAAAACGCATAGAAAAAGTAATTGAACCTGCAATTTGAGGTATTCAGGCTGCTTATGCTCTTCCTTAAAGCTATCAACATGTATTGTTTCAAACTCAATTTCTTTCTCAATGAGACACACTATCACCCGCTTTGGGTTAGCATAGTCAGGGCCATAGACCTTCACCACCATTGTAATTTGCAGAAAACAAAATTAGGGAGATTTGGTTGAGGGTCAAGGTTAACCTTGTTGCTTCTTATAATGCCAACATAAACAAAAAAATAATAAAGTTTCAGAAGAGGTTCAATGAATCAAAATCAACTCAATTAATGAAATATATTTAGAGTGATAAAAATATTAATAAATATATAAAAACATTAAAAAAAACTAAAGAATAAAGATCTACATAATTATTATCAAACAAAGTATAATCATAAATTTGTGGGAAAAAATAAACTGATTAATTTACTAATAAATGAAAAATATTTGGAGGTATTAAAGGCAAAGTTATTCAAATTAATTAAATAAGTTTGAATATGCGATATATACAGTTTTTTTTTTTTGTTAACAAAAACCGTTCTTAATCACGTGGTTCGGATTTTAGTCAGCTCATCATTCCTTCCGAGATTCAACAAGTATTGCCAACCGAATTAAAGTTATGAAACCTCTTAATTAACTCGGTTGAGATTAACTTTAATCTCTTAATTAACTCGGTTGAGATAGTAGGTTAGTGATTCAACCGATAGATCAGTAATTAGTTTGATTTTACTTGATATATGTTAAAAAATTCAAATTATATACTTATCTATTATATATAAGTATATAATTAATATTATTTGATTAAGAAAAATTCATTCATACTTAAAAATTCAAAATAATAATTAAAGTATTAAAGTTGATAAAGTCTACAAATAATAATTTAATAATATAATTACACAATTCCCGAGTTTTTTTTAAGTGTTTTTTTTGTTTTTCTTTATGCAAAACAAGTTTTAAAAATCGGTTTGGGTCGTTGAGTTTATCTCAAATCGACCAGGTCCGGTTGGGTCTAATCGAGTCATTCAGGACCAGATGCATGACCGATTCAATAACCAAACCGGTTCAATTATGTCATCGGGTCCCGATTCAATAACCAAACCGGTTCATTTTTATTTTGTTTTTTAGAATATGACATTTAATATTATAAGAAATATAAGTAAAAATAACAATTAATATTACATTAAAAAACTGATAAATATATTGATACAAGTTTTTTATTCTTACACCAAGATTGTTATGGATGGGAGGGAGTGTGTAACATTATATAAAAGAAGGGATCAATTTATATTGTGTAATTTTGATGACTATTATACTATTTTATAATTTTTAACCGAATAATATTTTCTTAAAACTTATTCTTGAATTAAAAATTTCATTTACATAGATCAGATATAAAAAAATTTATATTAATCCAAAATCAATTGTTACCTTATTCATATAAATTAAAATCGATGTACCATAAACTTTTCAAAATATATTAAAATATGAATCATTTAATAATTATTTTGTTATTGTTTAATTTTGACAAAATTTAACATAGACGATCTTGGTAATACGTAGATATAATTTAACGGTTAGATCAATAAAAATCGCATCCTATATTAAGTTATAAAAATGATATAATAGTTATCAAAGTTTCACCAATAATTTAATCTCTTCTCTCTCTTTATATATATATATATATATATATATATATATATATATATATATATATATATATATATATGAAAAGTCATAAATCAAATTAATATACATTATATTTTGAACTTTAATAAATATATAAATTATATTTAATAATAACATCAAATTCTGCATTCAAAAAAAGTAATAGCATTAAATTCGTCTATATATATATATATATATATTATATTTATTTAATATAATAAATAATAGAAAATTTTTAAGTTTATACAAATGTTACATTAAATATGTAAATTATTAAATATGTAATATTAAATAACATTAAATATTTTCCATTAATTGAATTGATTTTGATTTATTGAAACTTTATTGTTTTCTGTTTAGGTTGGGAAACACGATTTAGGACAGATTACTTTAAGAGGATTGGGGAGACTGTCACCACTAACTTTTTTATTTTTCTCAATATAAGATATGTGTATATATAGTTATGAATTTATCCCATAACCTAAAATATTGTTAAGAAAAATAATTTATAATATAAATAATATTTCCACTAATTTACAAAAACTTAAATATGTTGTTATTCTCTCAAATGTGAATATTTTTTTAGTCTTCTAAATTTGAAATTCTTTTTCTTAGTCCCTAGATTTGTAAAATATTCTTTTTTTTCAAAGTGTGAGTCAAACAAGAAATAAAACATTCACAACTTTAGGCATTTTTTACCATTAGAATTTAAGTATTTTTTTATATTTTAAAGAATGATTTTTTGGCAATTTTAAATGATCACAATCAAGTCAATAAAAAAATATTAAAGCAATTTTTAAAGTGGTCAATAAGTTTTTAAAATTTTCATTAACTTAATTATAACAGCCTCCAGAAACATACTTTAAAATATAAAATAGAAAACCAAATTTTGACTATCAAAAGTTATTACAAACTGTGAATCTTTTATTTTATATTTGACTTGTGTCATGCAAAAGGATTAAAAAGAATATTTTTTTTGAATTTTAAGGATTAAAAAAAGTACTTTAAATTTGTAAGACTTAAAAAGAAAGAACTTAAATTTGAGGGATTGAAAATATATTTAGAACATTTATAAATGTGAGTATTGCTGACCCAAGTAAAATTTTCTATATCCGTCACAAATTAATGCCTTAATCTAACATTCATAATCTTGCTTTCTTCTACAAATTACAATCTGGACTTTTCTTCTTGCACCAACCATTTTTTCTTCTACACCTAACATATTTTTTATGATTCCAACATTACCCTTACGTATAGTCTATGTGAATTGCTAATTCGTATGGTCTTTATGGATTACCAATCCGTATGGGCCTTACGGATTGTCAATCCATAAGAGCCTTATAGATTGACAATTCGCATGCCCTTTATATATTGGGCCATACAGATGACCCATACGAATTGTTAAAAATATGTGACTTTCGCGTTATTATGATTTTTATTGAACCTATGATTTTTATTTAAAATTCATATATGTAAAAAAATACATTATTAGATCAAAATTGATTGCTAAAGAAATTATTATGTAAACTTATATGTGTATTAAATACATATTAGAAATTTTAGTAGTATATATAATGATGTTAATTATTTTTTAACATAATTGACATATTAACTCAGTTGGTTAGAATATTGTGTTAATAATGTGAAGTCATAGATTTGAGACCAGCATGGTCCATTAATTTTAAATTACTTCATAAAACATATTTTTAACAGTACACATGGACATAGAATTGACAATCTGTAGGAAGAAAAGCCCATTACAATGGTAGTGAAGGTCCATGGCCCAAACTATGCTCACCCAAAGTCACTGATAGTATGTCCAAGTTTTTTAACTTTCCCACTTCATCTAAGAACATTTGTAATTACACAAGATGTTATGTAAGTGAGTTTAGGGATCATTTGTTATGAGAAAATGTTTTCAGTTTCCATTTTAATTATTTTAATTTGTTTTCAATCTATTTTTTTTCAAAGACTTGTATAGAAAATAGAGAAAATAATTTTTTTCTCTATTTCTTATACAAATATTGAAAACAAAAAACAAAGGTTATCCCAAAGACACATTTTGAGTTGTTAAAAGGTTGGAAACCAAGTTTCAAATATTGGTGTGTTTGGGACTATCCGTCTGAGGTGAGGATAATGAGTATATATAACCTATAAGAGAATAAACTTGACTCGAGGACTATTAGTGAGTATTTCATTAGGTTTGTTGAAAGGTCTAAAGGTTATAGGTTTTATTGTCTATATCATATTACTAGGATTGTGGAATCAAGAAATGCCAAGTTTCTTTAAAATTACATGGTCAATGGGAGTGATCAGTTGGGGGACTTAGGTTTTGAAATTGATCATATAGAGTTTCAACCTTCCACGTCAAATGAATGATTGGTTGTAGTTCATACCCCTCAAATTCAAAGGGATGATGAGCAACCAATGGCTGACATTCCATAATTTGTTGTTGATAATCCACTAGATGAAGTTGATCATCAAATTCTTGAAAATGATAAACAACTAGCTGAACAACATGATCCACAAGAAAATATTGATGCAACATTAAGGAGATCTACTAGAGAAAGAAAATCAGTTATTCTTAGTGATTATATTGTATATTTGCAAGAATCTAACTATAATATTGGAGCTAAAAATAATCCTGAAACTTTTGATCAAGCCATGAGTTGCAAAGAGTCAAATTTATGGTATGATGTCATAAAGGATGAGATGAATTCCATGCAAAGTAATGGAGTTTTGAACCTTGTAGAGTTGCCTAATAGGGAAAAGGTCAGTGGTTGTAAATGAGTCTTTAAGACCAAAAAGGATTTACTAGGCAACATTGAGAGATACAATGCAAGACTCATTGTTAAGGAATTTACTTAAAAAGAAGGAATCAACTACACATAATGAAAGATTTTCTTTTTATTATCTTGGCATTAGTTGTTCATTTTGACCTTGAGTTGCAACAAATGAATGTGAAAATAGTCTTTCGTAATGGTGATTTAGAGGAAGAGGTTTATATGAAACAACATGAAGGCCTATCCTCTAAGAGTGGTGATTGCAAGCTTAAGAAATCTATATGTGGTTTAAAACAAGCCTTCCTTCAATGGTACCTTAAGTTTCATGAAATAATTTCTTTATTTGGCTTTAATGAAAATCCCATGGATCAATGTATATACCACAAGGTCAGTGAGAGTAAAATATGTTTTCTTGTTTTATATGTAGATAATATTTTTGTGGCAGCCAATGATCAAGATTTCAAATGAAAGATTATTCACCAAGTGTCGCTCTCATTGTGAAAGGAGATAGATTTAATTTGAACCAATGCCCAAAAAATGACTTTGAAAGGAAATAAATAAAAAACATTCTTTATGTTTCAGTTGTTGGAAGCCTCATGTGTGCTCAAGTATGCACAAGGCTTGACATTACATTTGCAGTTGAAAAGTTAGGAAGATATTAGAGTAATCCAGGTATTGCCACGTGAGAAATGCAAAGAAAGTGATGAGGTACCTTCAAGGGACCAAAGATTACATGCTTATGCATAGATAGACAGACTATCTAGATGTGATTGGTTATTCAAACTCAGACTTTGTTGGCTGTGTTGATTCTGGCAAACCAACATCTGAGTAGACTTTCATGATGGCTGATGGTTCTGTTCCGTGGATGAGTGTTAAGAAGACTTTGACTGCTACTTCTACCGTGAAAGTTGAGTTTATCTCTTGCTTTGAGGCTACATCACATGGTGTATGTCTTGAGAATTTCATTTATGGTTCTTCGTTTTTTCATTCTACATCATGTGTCATCATAAATTTTCAATTAGCAGTGTCCAAATTGCAGAATAAAGCAAGATCAAGGAGATTTGATTAACGATTCTCGTGGTGAAAAACGAAGAATCATAAAAATGAGGTTAAATTGGAAGAAACAAATTGATTCAAAGTTTTTGGATTGGGTTTGGGTGCCCTCACTGCATATTGGGTTGCTGTTAGAGTGGTGATGGGGGCTGCCAGAAGCAATATGCTGAACAGTTGGAGTGCATCTTAGCGTCCAAGCCGGAGGTGGCAAGGGTTTTCAGAGATCATGGAAAGGGATGGAGAATAAAAACAAAAATATTTTGATACAGAGAGTATAATAAGATGGTAGATCACTTATGATAATGGTGCATTGATGGACCACTTATGATAATTTTGTTAAATATTTTTGTATTGGGATCAAATTCAGTTATGATGAATTTGTGATTTATTTGTAAGACAACTAATGGGAGTAGGGATTCCAGTTTTGCCTAGAGTCTCATTGATCATTTTTCATAATTTTTTTTATTTCTAAGATTTAAATTCAAAGTCTTACTTAAAAAAATGAAGACCATCAATAATTTGATAGTGTAAGTTATTGACTTTGAAAGAGTCACATGAATATATAAGATTGAGGACAAGTGTGGTCTAAAACAGAAAATAATTATTTCATCCATTTTAAAATAAGTGTTGTCATAGATTATTTTATACAAATAAAAAAATTAATAAATAAAAGAAAGAAAATAATGAATATATAAAATCAATCTTATATGATAATTACTTTATTTATACGTTTTATTGTGCAGTATTAATATTATACAAGATATAAATGATAAAAGATGATTATTATTACATTAAAAAATTAAAATAATAATTATGTTGAGATAATTTTTTTTATTATATGACAATGATAAGGAGACAATGTTGGGGATCAATTAAGACAGTGGTCCTCCCCGTCAACTTTGAAACTGTAATGTGGGAATATACAAATGCAACACTCCTGTCGTTGATTTCAACACTTAAATAGATTAGTGTTTTGTTTTTCTTTTCTTAAAAAAATTTGCGATCGTAATGAAATACGTCAAGCACTGACAATGGAATTTTGTTAAAATTAAAAAATTGTGGTCACAGTCATAGCAGCCGCACTAACATAGTAAAATAGTATTTCTTTATCCTCAATAATTTTCTAATGAATTGAAAAACAATGACTTTTTCTGGAACTGTACACGAGTGATCAGCATAAAAGCACAACTTGACTGACACACGGAACCAATCTAAAGATAAACAAAATTCAGGAAAAAAAAAAAAAAAACATGGTGGTGAAGGTGTATGGTCCAACCTATGGATCCCCCAAGAGGGTCCTGGTGTGTCTGATTGAGAAGGAAATTGAGTTTGAAACAGTGCATGTTGATCTCTTCAAGGGAGAGAATAAGGAACCTGAGTTCCTTAAGCTGCAGGTTCAGTTTTTCTTTCAATTTTTTTTTTTTTTTGCTCTATCACAATTCACACAGTTTGCTTCACTTGGTTTCCATATTTTTTTTAAATGTTTTCATGTTTGATTATTCCTGTGTCTAATAAATCTGCAGCCATTTGGATCCCTTCCTGTTATTCAAGACGGTGATTATACTCTCTATGGTAAACCCTTTTAGCCCCTTTATTATTTCTGCATTTTTTTTTCCTGTGTCATGTAGTTAATAGGTTGGTGGTTTTGAAATTTTGATCTTTCCTTGAAGTTCTTACCTTGTTTAGTCCTTATTAATGTTATTTGAATTGTGAGGTTAGGATCGTTCATTTTTGTCCTGTAACTATTGTCTTTCCTAATTGCTATTCCTTTGTTTTAAAAGGAGGCAGAGGGGGTTACAATTTAGTTACTCCATGAAATTAGATTTTCAGTTTCTTTTTTATAAACACATGTTGTGGTTTGATGCATCATGCATGTAACTATAACAATCCTTAATGGTGTTAGTAATAATTGTTTTTTGTTGTGTCAAAATTGGAAGTAGGATAATCTGAAAGGCTGAATGCTTACATCCCCAAATTTGTTTTCTTTGCTTTTTGCAACTTCAGGATGGTCTATATTCAATACTAATACACTGATTTTAAACCAATGTGCAGAATCTCGTGCAATAATCAGATACTTAGCTGAGAAGTATAAAGACCAAGGGACTGACTTATTGGGAAAGACAATAGAAGAAAAGGGTCTAGTGGAACAATGGCTTGAAGTGGAAGCTCATAACTTTCACCCACCACTCTACAACTTGGTTATTAATGTTCTGTTTGCGCCATTAACAGGGGCTCCTTCGGACCAAAAAGTGATAGAAGAAAGTGATAAAAAGATTGAGAAGGTGCTGGATGTTTATGAGGAGAGGCTGTCAAAGAGCAAGTA
The DNA here is from genome assembly GCF_004193775.1 of Glycine soja. NCBI lineage: Eukaryota > Viridiplantae > Streptophyta > Magnoliopsida > Fabales > Fabaceae > Glycine > Glycine soja. The sequence continues at coordinate 42,793,159 of NC_041009.1, read as the reverse complement.
CTTGGCTGGTGACTTCTTCAGCCTTGCTGATCTTAGCCACCTCCCATTTGGTCACTATTTGGTGAACCAAACCGGGAGAGGAAATTTGGTCAGAGACAGGAAGCATGTGAGTGCTTGGTGGGATGATATTAGTAACAGACCAGCTTGGCAGAAGGTTCTTCAGCTATATAAATACCCTGTCTAGTTAGTTCGATCTACCCCAACATTCCAAGATGGTGTGAGGGATGTGCCTTCAGTGTTTTCTGATACCTGTTTGAGAATATAATGGAGGCTATCTGCAAGATGTGGACCTGTAGTTTTTTTTGGATTTGGATCTTTTCCTCTTCTTGAATAATAACATTGGATGGTGAAAACATAAATTTAAAATTATTGAGCAGTGTGATTAGTTGTTGAGTCCATTAGTTATAACTTGTTATCTAAGAAGCCTCTTGTGTTGAGAAGTAATAATAAATATCAGTATTTACATGTTATAAGTTTGGATCTCGACATTAATACAGAGTATGCATTTAGAAACTTGTGCTTGCAAAGTTTTGTGGGGCAACCTCAGTTTTGGAAGACAAGATTTTGCATATTTGACCTGAGTTATGGACGTATGTATTACTTAAAATTATCGAGCAAAATTTATATTACCAAACAAAATATCATTTTATCCTTATAATTCGTAAAAGTTGTTGTTAAAAGTAAAGAAAGTCCCACCAAATTATCTTTATTAGTTTTATCTTCCTCCATTTTTTCATATACTTTTCTTACTTCTCATCATACCTACACAACCATTGAAGACTCTGCAATTAGAAAAATGAATTGAACCTTTTTGTTTCTTTTTCCTAGATATTATTAGCATTTGAAAGTCACTCTTGACTTTCACCAATTTCTGAAATTGTGAGGAAAGTGTACGTGGCATGCTAAACAGATCTGTATCTTTGTTGTGGATTTTCATCACATTGCATTGTATGATTGAACAAGATAATATGGTTTACTGTCTTCTTGCTTTAATTTGTTGTTACTGAATCAACATTTTTTTCTTAGTAAAATGGTTTGCTAATTCAAACTGCTTTAATGGGATGGTTTAAGCTGTTAACTTGTGACACACTGAAGTTGTTCATCAAATTGTTGAGATTGGATATGACCATGAACGAGTTATCCTCATTTTTGTATTTTTCAACTATTAATAGTGTGTAAATGTTTAATATTCACAAAATTCCTCACAGTTGCTATGATTGGGCCTTCTATTCCGAACGAGTAATGACTCACCAGTGCATTTAGGTTTTAGAAACCTAATTTCAATTTGTTGTTTGTTTGCTTGTTTTGGTGTTTTGAATTTATGATTACTCAGTTGAGCCATTTTAATATTGGAATCCTTTTGGTTAGGAAGTCACATTTAACTGAATTGCAAGTAATAGGTTTAACAATGAATATGTAGGCATCTGTTGTTTATGGATAGAAGAGTATGCATTTATAAAGTTGTGCTTGCCAAGTCTTCTAAGGACAACCTGAGTTTTGGGAGTCAAGTGGTTGTGTATTTGAACTAAGCAGTATCGATGTATGTTTTTAAATTTAAGTAAAACTAGCTATCCTATGCATATCAGAAAGAGTCATATTCTCTCATGTCCAAGGCTATGGTCTAATAAGTCATTCAAAGTTTGTGTTTGAAACTCCCTGAGTCTCTATGATGAAATGGAGACTATGATCAATAACTTCTGATGGGGACAAGGGGAAAAAGATACATGGGCTATCTAGGACTAGTTAGTGCAAAGTGAAAACCAAAGAAAAGAGAAGGCTTGAGCTTCAGAAATTTCAGATGCTTTAGTTATGCTAGAAAAACATTGTTGGAGATTATTCAAGAATCAATCTTTCCTCTTTTTTTAGTTAGTGTTTGTAGTGAGACTTCGTAAGATATTTTATCATATTATTTTTCTTGGATTAATTAATATTTAATTTTGTTTATTTTATTTTATTAATCTTCTAAATCAATTTAAGCTATAATAAATTAATTCTTAAAATGTAAATATGTTGGACTTCAAAATTAAAAAAACATTTGATGTGCGTTCCCAGCCGAGGAAAGCAGAGTCAATCAAAGAAGTGATTTGGAGGCCTCGGAGACTGTCTTGGATGAAGTGTAATTCAGATGGAGTAGCCAAAGGTTCTGTTGGTATTTTCATAGATATTGAGTTGAATTTCGTTGGTGCTTTTGCGTCTCATATTGGAATCAATGGCAACCATCTTGGCAATAGAAAAGGCGCGCGGATAGTAAAGGTTGGCACAATCTTAGGTTGAAAACTGATTCTGAGCTCTTCTTGCAAGCCAACTCTAATTACGGGTGTAAATCAATTGTTAATTCGAATTAACTCAAATTAATCCAAATATGTTGTGTTGAGTAATTTTTGTATATAGATTAGATTGGAATGGAATCAATCAAATTCGTCCATTGAGTTTTGGATTGATCACAGGTTTTAATATCAAAAATCTGACTCATTAACTTGTTAATTTATATTAAATTATTGTTATTAATCTGTGTAATATGTAATATATATTTTTAACTTTAAAAAAAATAAATGTTATTGACTATTAATTACATTAATTTATCGACCTTAATTGAGTAATGAGCAATATATCCTTAGTCTGATCAAAGCAACAAGGATTTTATTGATTAAAATTATTTAATGTCTCGTTGGTTTTGATAGAAAAATTATATGTTTCAAACTTATCCTCATTAAGTTTATTGAAATTTTTTATCTCAAATATGAAATGTTTAATTTCTCATCCTTCATGGATACATAGATAAATAGGTTAAGGACAAACTTAAATATTTTGATCCGTTGACTCAATCCAACCCAAATGTCTCGTTGGTTTTGATAGAAATTATATGTTTCAAACTTATCTTCACTGTGTTTATTGAAATTCTTTATCTCAAATATGACATATTTAATTTTTCATCCTCCATGGATACATAGATAAATAGGTTAAGGACAAACTTAAATATTTTGACCTGTTGACCCAATCCAACCCAAATCATTTATAAAAGGATTGGTTTGAATTGAATTTTATTTTTTATTCTTAAAAAATGAATCCAAATCAACTTGTTAAAATTTGATTGAGTTAGATCATATGTTTGATTAAACTCAATCCAAACTAAGTGGCTTACACCCCTAACTCTAATTCACTCTTGATGCATTTATATTATATGCTTAAATTGTATTAAGCTAACTTAAAGTTTTAGGTTTAGAATCACTCACATATACACGGAAGACAATGATTGTGTTGACAAGCTTCTTATTTTAGGTTCTCAAGTTTTGGGCTATACCTCTGGGATTCTCCCCGGTTGGAGCTCTTTGGTAAATATTTATCTCTCTCTTTCTCTCTTTATATATATATATATATATATATATATATATATATATATATATATATATATATATATGAGTTTGATTGTTTTGGGGTGATAGGAGTTAGTGCCTACATATTTAGAATATCATCCCCACACTTGTGACCCTCGTTCCTTTTTGCTAAAAAAATAAAAATAAATGCACTACTAGAGTATTCACTTTAATAAATCTATTTATTATTCCATTTGTGAAACATGTTTTGGGGTTTTTTCCTTGTTGTTGTCTATTGGAATAATTTATTGAAAAAGGAAAGATACCATTTTTTCATAATTTTCCCATCAAAAGAATGTTGTTTATTATAACAGTTAAATGTAAACTATTTTTTATAATAAAAATATATTAAAATGTTTTTATAAATATTTAATTAACAGTTATTTTTAGCTTAAATGTTAAGAATTGGTATTTTTCTTATTTATGGTTTGTAGATATTAAAATGATGAATTAAAAGCAAAAAAGATCTAGAAAATATAAAAAATATAAATAAGAAAGATTTTTTGTATGAGACCTAAGTTCACTTCACCAATCATAGAAAGGGAGTCAAGCACAAGTCCACTCCAGCAGTTATAAAAGAGAGTCAAGCCAAAGAGAAAAGATACATTGAGTCTTAGAGTACTCCAATACACACCTAAAGTCTGAGAACTCTCCTAAATTCTTTCTTTTCTTTCATCATTTTCTATTCCTTTTTTCATCACTTCTCCTCCATCAGTTTCTATACCGCTTTTCTAGTGTAAGACCACTTATGGTTATGAGAGGCTAAATTTTTAATTAGGGTCTGACAGACTTAAAAAATCAAAAGATGTATTGTATACTTCATATCTATCAATGCAAACAGATGTTTTTTTTTTATTATCATTTCATGCTTTTAATTTCATGAATCATTCATCCTTGCATCATATTTGGAGGTTAGGTCCTCGACAGATGATAATCCTTAATAGAAATACAAGGAAGGTCTTGCATGCATCTGTTTTAGAAATTAGTCGCTCGACCAAGGGTAATTTTTTATAGAACTAAAAGGAAGGAGTATCTTAATAAAATCATTGTTAGACATAGAGTGATTGCATTATGCTCATGCATTAAAGCAAACATCTAGAATTAGAACTTCATGCATCTTATCTATTTATTCTTTGCAAAGATATTTGGAAGATAGACTTGTCATCGTGAGACATCAAGGACAAGTATTCTAATCGATGTGGATAAGAAAAATTCACCTAATTAATAGAAAAAAATCTCAAATAATATATATCTTAGTCAAATAAGGCATGTTAAGTCCTAATATTCTCATCTCATTGAATTTTTTACTATTTTTTTTTGTTTTCTATTAATAGTCATTACCATGTTCTTTTAAATTTATCTGTTATATCTCATCTTATCTTTTTCTCTAATAAATTGGAAATTATTCAATACAAATATAAAACAAAGTCTCCGTAAAAATCGATAATCGGACTTTGAGTACTTTACTACTTGAGACAAATTAGTACATGCACTTGTCCATGACTTAACACCTCCCTTCATGATTGTTGTCATCTCCATTTAATAAATTCTTTATTTTTACAAAAAAAAAAATACTATTTTCTCTGCAGGAGTTTTAAAAAATTACGTGAATCAACACTGTCTTCTTATGTATGATAGTATGAATTTTATAATTGTTTTTACTATAGATGAGTTAAGTTTCTAAACAATTTCTTCTGGGTGAATACTACCAGGCAACAAGCATTTAGTTCCATGTAAAGAAAAGAATGACATTAAATTTTTGTCATTTAATTTCATGTAATGATGAGTTTAAGATTTTGTTGGATAACATATTGTAGTTAGTTTTGATTTTTTTTATTAACTGAACAATCTTTTAGGTTATTCGATAAACAAATTTTTTTTAGTAATTTTTATCATTATTTATAATGTTGCTTAAAGTATTATTTAAATCGTTTATTTCTAGTTTTTAACTTTTTATATTTTTTTATTCTTAATATATTTATAAAATGTTTTGTTTATCCTATTAAAATAAATCAATTTTATTATTTTTTGTTATTTTATACTTTTAGTTATTCTAATAGTTAATTTTACCGAACACATCATTTAATAAACTAGATTTTTAACTTCTATCAGTTTCTAGCTTGCAGTTAGTTGAAAACAAAAAAAAAAAATACTTTGTTAAATTATAAGTGTTCAATAAAACTAGTTATTAAAATACCTGAAAAAATAAAAAATAAAAAGTTAGTGTTTTAAAATATATTATTTCAAGTGGTATTTCAAAAAATACTAAAAACTGCGATGAAAAATTTATTCACCAAATAGTCAAATGAATTTTTAAGTTAAAAATGAACTTAAATATCTTCTCAAAAATAATCTAAATTGATGCCATAATCTTTTAAAAGAAAAAAAACTCGGTGCAGTGCAATAATATATATATATATATATATTGCGGGCCTTTCTTCAGTTTTACATCAAGTCATAAAATCTCCCGCAATTGTGTCTATCATGCAAAACTATACTATTTCTTTCATCATTTTCTCATAAAATCCCAAAACCTTTCACCTCTGTACCTCAATCTTATAAAAATACACTGTTTCTTTCATAAACAATTACTAATAAAGTGTGCAATAATGACACAAACGTGGTATACTATGGCTATCGATCTAGTAATATACATTTTACAATATACTTGAGCAAATTTATAATTTAGTACTTTATTCCTGTTGGCATTTCTTCGCACTGGTAGCAAATGTCCCTCCTTGTTTAATTTTAAGGTTTGTCATGCTTCATTTCTAATTAATGCAATGTATCAGGGATGCACCCTCATAAATGTAAGGGGATTGGGATTGGGACATGAAACCCGTATTTAATCTAAGGAATTGGTGCTGAAATTAGTAATGTAAATGTAAAGGGAACGCTGCTAGAGTGTATTCATTTAATTCAATGAGTAGTCCAAATTAATTACAAAATTAACAATTGAAAATTGTATTCTTCTACTTCACTGTGAAAGAAAGGGTGGACAACTGTGACAATTTCTCGATGAAAAAAGAATGATGTCAAAAATGTTATTGGGTATTTGGGTTCTCTTTCCTTGTCATAGTCTGTTGGAATAATTCCATTTGTGAAACAAAGGATAGAATACAGTGACAGTTTTTTCCTGGGAAGAAAGAATGACGTGAAACATGTTTTTGGTATTCTTTGCATGTCTTTGTCTATTGGAATAATTCCTTGCCAGAGGAAAACAAAAAGAAAGATACTTTTCTTTCATCATATTTTCCCACGCAAAGACTCTTCTTTATTCTTGCCTCCTTTCCTGATTTCTGCCGTTTCAATTTAATAAATTCTTTATTTTCTACAAAAACCTTCTATTTTCTTTGTCGGAGTTTTAAAAAAGTACATGAAGCAACATTGTCTTGTTATGTATGAATTTTATAATTTTGTTGTTTTACCATAGACAAATTCATATTTAATTTTATTTCCTGAGTTTAAGTTTCTGAACAAATTCTATTGAGTGAAAACCAAGTTACATCAAATTCCAAGTCAAGAAAAGGATGACGTTAAACTTTTGTCATTTGATCCCATGAGTGTAACTTGATGTCATAATTTATAATTTTCAAAAACTATATATATTGCGGTCTTTTCTTCAGTTCTGCATCAAGTCACAAAATCACTCACCATTGTGTCCCTCAATCTTATTGTAAAAATATATTGTTTCTTTCATCTGTTTTCCATAAAATCACACAAAATCATCCTCCACCATAAAGTCTTTCATCTGGCAGCATAAAGTCTGTCCCTGAAGCAAAAAAGAAAATGTCTATTCGAACAAATCGCTTTAAAGCAGTGGATAGAGTGTTGAAGGATCTGGAGAGAGTAGAAAAAGAAGGGAAATTGAATGATTTGAAGTCTGAGTTGAACAAGATAAAGGAGGTGTTTTTGAAGGTGAAGGAGAATGAAGAAGAACTCCTTGACACGTTAGCGGTTGTGGATGGCTATATTCGCAACAAAAACATAGCTAAGTTGAGGGAAGAGGAGGGACACTTTTGCCAGAAAATATGGAATTCAACTCTAAAGTTGCTGCCAGCTGCTCATCATGCTCAAGCTGCTGCCTCATCTGGACAATCATCTCATCATGCTCAAGCTGCTGCCTCATCTGGACAATCATCTCATCATGCTCAAGCTGCTGCCTCATCTGGACAATCATCTCATCATGCTCAAGCTGCTGCCTCATCTGGACAATCATCTCATCATGCTCAAGCTGCTCTCCCATCTGGACAATCATCTCATCATGTCACACCACTCCCTTCTTCCACCACTCCACAACTTCATCAGGAGGAGGACTTGCAAATTATTAAGGACTATTATAACAGCCTTGGTCGTTTTGACAAACGTTGCTTCTCATCTCTCTTGCAGTTTCCTGAAAATGCTGTTTTCAAGAGAAGGGAAATCTCTTTCTGGTTCTCTCCGTTTGACCAAGTGGTTGATCCTCTTTTGGAGGGTAAAGTAATTGTACCCCATGGTAATGGCAAGTCTCCCATTGCGAGTAAATTTAAAATTAATCCGTTGCTCCGTCACAAGTCACTAAGTCCATTGTTTCAAAATGAGCAACTGCCGATTTGTGGTTATTATTCACAAATAAAGACCTCATCTTCATCTCCTGCCAGTGATATTGGGTATGAACGTTTAGTACTTGACCAACGTAAAATTAAATTAAGTGATGGCTTTGGCTTTAAATCTAACCGTTGCTATTATATTTATAATGTTGGTGCAAGTTATCTTAATTTTGGACCCGGATGGATGGCCAAAATGAAGGATTTGCTGGTGCTTCAACTTGGTCGTTGGACGAAAGATTCACCAAAACATCATATTGAAGTGGACAGTGAAGAATTCCTCAAGGAGTTGAGTGGTCACGAGTATTTGTTCTGTCTTAGCCTTCGAGGGATATCAAGAATATTCGAGCTTCCACCTTCCATCGTAAAAATTGAGAGCCTAGAAACTCTAGATCTCAAGGCCTGTCACAATCTAGAAACGCTACCTAGTGATATTTCATCATTGCGATGGCTCCGGTATTTGAATTTGTCAGAGTGCTACTTGTTGGACAGAATGCCAAAGGGGATTCAGAACCTGACTTGGCTTGAGGTACTGAAGGGATTTGTATTAGGTAGTTCTAGCAAGACTCCCTGCAGAATATCTGATATTGCTGCAAGATTGAAAAGACTAGAGCGACTCAGCATACGTATAGGAAGTGGGGCCGTGATCCAAGAAGGCGAGTTTGAAAGCTTGGAAAAGTTGCGTAGACTTGAGCGTCTAAAAATATCATGGGGTGTATTTGACACAAGGTACATTGATATTCAGATAAGTGTGCCTTCAAGTTTGAAAAAGTTGCATCTTGAAGGCTTTCCTGGCCAAAATATTCCAGAATGGTTGAAGCCTAGCAAACTACCTCAAGAATTGGAATTGAGAGAGCTACATATAACAGGAGGAAAACTCAAAAGTTTGGATCATGGTGAAAATAATGATTGGGGTGTGGAGATGGTGTATCTCAAGTACCTAAAGTATTTGGATGTTGACTTGGAACATTTGCGAAAGTTGTTTCCTTCTCTAAGGTACGTAGAAATAAAACAAATCTTAAACCAGCCATACCTTGAATGGAGCATTAATTGAACAGAGGTTACAATAAGTCTAGCATTAAATGCTCCATGTATAATTTTTTTTTTTAAATCTATTTTTAGTGTATGTTGACATTTTTTCTATTTTTGGTTCTGGTAAAAAAAATTTATTTTTTAATTTTAGTCTCTTTAAGGTGATTTTTTTTTATTTTGATTAATGTAAGTCTTTTTTTATTTTTAGATATTGTAAATTTATATTCTTTTAATTTTAATCTTTTTAAGATTCAAATTTTTTATTTATAATTCCATAAATTCACACTTAAAAAAAATATAAATTTATATAGAGTAAAATTAAAAAAATAAACTTATAAAAATCAAAAATATATTTAAACCTCCTTAATGTTATGTAAAAATAAAATTGTCGAGATACACTTGTTATCTGAAGAATAATGTTATTTACAAAATTGTATTGATTACCTCCGATAGTTGTTATGAATTATGTCATCTTTTACCGTCTCATGTATCCTAAACTTGTATCATTAACCTTTTTTAAAAAAAATAAAAATAAAACCTTAATAAATGAACCAAGTAATACCGCCATCAAATTATTGTGCAATCCACGAAACAAATGTTTATTTTAATTATATAAACTCGTAAGGATTGAATTTGTACTGTCCTATATTTTAAATAAAATTTTAACGGAGTCAATAATAACACAATTATATCACCTTTATAGACATGCATCAGTTTTTTTTTTATCAAATTTTGGTGTGATTTACCTTCCAAATTATCCAAACCAAATATAGATCACCTAACTAAATTATTTTAGATACTATTTCAGTGGAGATTTATAGTCATCGACTATCAAAGAACTTCTTGAGTTGAACCCAAGTTGAGATTGCTACCAAGGAAAATCAAATCATATGAGTCAACTTTCTTTAGTAACACAACAGAAAAACAGTTATTTGACAGATAAAATTTGGGCAAACTTTTTAATGAAGCTTAATTTAGTTAATGCAAAATAGAAAGAAAGAAGATAAAACATTATTCTGATTTTGTTCTTTTGAGAAGTATTATTATTCTTCTACTACACAAGATGATATAACTCCAAATTCAACACCACACAGTATTGCACAAAGGAAAACAATTGTATTTCACTAAAGTCCCTTAGAATTTACCGATGTCTATTCCTTTCTAAGACGTTCATAGATGATACTGGTGTCTATCACTTTCTCTTTTGCCATGTTGTTCACAATATAATCAAGATATGGAAGGTGGCTAATATCAGCAAGATTGAAGAATTTTCCTCAGCCATTAATGTCCATTGTCCAACAACTTATCCTAGCTTTTCTTTTGCACTCTTGAATCACTTTAAGATCCAGGATGATACCAGATGTTGCAGAAAACAAATTGTGAATGTCTAATTTCTAGGTTGGTGGATCAATGTTCTGTCCTTTAACATCTAGTCTCGCCAATGTTTCACAAATGCCCTCTCTTTTTTTTTTTACTGTTTTCCCAAGTAATTCAACCCCTTCAGACTATTTTTCTACATAATATCTTATTGGGACAGTTTGTTTAAAACTTAAAATAAGTCATTTTAAAATAACCATTTGTTGAATAACCAGAGAGGGAACAGAAAACTGTTTTTTTAACAGAAACAATTTAAACAAACACATCAGAAAAATATAAAACTGCTTATTTTATTAAAACAAGCTTTAAAAAAAAAAGATAAGCTTAAACAAACTCACCCATTATCACCCAAGATTCTGCAGAATAAGTTGAAGGCACAAAGTTAATATGGACCAATATCAAGGGAAGAAGCTTAAGGATACACCAAGTAGGAAATACATTGACTCATTCATGACACAAGTAAGCATGTGTTTTGAGTTACTTTCCCCTACTTGCCTACACATCCAACACAACCAAACACATAAGGAAGAGCACATTACAAAATTATGCCCCCACACTACATTTTCCTCCACAATAGACCTCTTTATTTTTTCCTATGACAGAACACAAGCACAACCAACTGGTGGATCTAATCAGTCACACTTGGATCCCATATTGTCCACTGTCTATTGCACTCTCACCATAACTACCATTACTAATCAAATGAAACCTCTTTATTTAGCATGCCCATGAACCTTTCCATTTTAGTACATTTCTTTAATCTTTACATATTAAGCAAAAAGAATGTTGTGCTACAGCAAATGCCTCAACCAGCATCATGTCAGTCCCTGCTATTTTGCTAAGCTAGGAATCGTTTTTTACAAGAACATGTTATTTTGTCTACAACTAAAAACCACAATGCAATGTAGCATTTCAATTAGAAAATGATTTTATTTGCAACAACTCAATTACAATTAACTTTGCAATTTATTGTATATTGATTAATGTTCTTATGCTTAATTTCGCGCATCTCATTTGTATTATTCGTCATTCATCATCCAATACATTTAGCAGCAATACAATAATTTTTTTATTTCTATGAAACTTCTCTACATTAAGCTAATGTTTCATGTATCACCTTATAAAATCCTGATACAAACAAAATGTTTAAGTAAAGGAATAAAGAACCATTTTTATAATATTGGAAATGACCATTTACATTGGTAAATAATCATTCTCGTTAATTTTGTATTATTAGGTTATCCTTTTCATTAATTTTTCTCCTTTGTTTATATATACAAACTATTCAATTCTATTTAATTTTTAACATTTATCATGACAGATAACATGATTTAAGTATATGCATTCAGGATCCAAAGCTCCTATCCAAAAAATTTAGTTCATGCGAATCTCAAAATTGAACTACTTCAATTTTTAACGGGAAAAAAAAACACATTACTAAACTCCCAAGTCCCAATACCCATTATTTTACGCAATAATTCCCATAATTTATATACAATACAAGCCGTGTGACACAGCTTGATAGTTCTATATTACCACAAAATTCGAATAAACCAATGTTTGTTCCAACCAATCAGCATTTTGAACGAGGAGGATTCAGACTTAGTTTCGAGAAATGCCACAATATCTCTTTAACCAGACAAAAGAGCAGAGAGGGACAATAGACATCAAAATGACACCACGGACTGTGGATGAGTTGAAGATTGCAGCTGAGATAGAGCAGTATCACTTTCTTCGTTCTCATCAAAAGGAATTGATTTGCCACATGTATCCTTCCTGTGAATCAAAACAAATAACAAATTGGAAGGATGTTATAAATTACAACAATGCTATTTGGTACGAATTATATTTGCACCAACTGAATGAATGATTACGTGGATCACTCTCCTTTTTTAAATATAAATAAATACTAAAAAAAAAAAATTTAAAAGCATCGGATAACTCTTCTTGGAAATTATGGACGTGCAAATATCATGAAAAAAATTTCGTACTAATAAGCATTTTCCTATAAATTATGTCTTACGAATGAGTATTCCGTGACCAATGATAGTTATCTTTTGTCCCCATTACCATTACCCTCAAGCTAAACTCAGTAACTCAATGATACAAAAAGAGGGACTTATCATTCAGAGTAGGATATTTTGAGAAAGCAAGCATGCACGCTAACTTTTTCTTTATCGCCTTATTTTTACAAGTGAGCATAGTTCAAGCAAACAGCAATGCTTAAACAAGAATGCATACCTTTGAGAGATGACAGTCTCCTCAGATAATGCCTTCTCTAACCTCTCTTCAAATGATGTTGCATGCCAATTTACTTTCTGATCCTGAAAAAAATCAGCAAAAATTAGAAGCAAATGCAATATATAGATTCAAACCTCTTTCAAGTAGGAAATAATGATTATATATGAGTCATACTTCTTTATACTTATTGGTTGAATTTGGTATGCCGTTACCATCCCACCACTTCGGAGGAGGAGCTTGAGAATCCCCATCCTTGTTCCAGTGAGCTGCAACCATCCCAATGATAGGCCTATCAGCAGGTGTTTTGCGGACCTGATTATAACTGGTCTGCATTCTCTTGTTTCTCTCCTCCAGAATGACAGCTGCAGGCTTCAACCAGGAAGACAAGCTTTCCTCTACCTTACATTCATTTTCACAAGACATTTTCTTTAACTCTTTTTCAGAAGTTGAAGTTGTAACTTGAGACGGCTCAACTGATTCACTCTCTTCAAATTTCTTCTGAGAGAAATGATGACCAGGGTTGTAAATTGGATACACAAACTGGGACTTAACTCGAGGCTTACCATTTGGCAAGTCTTTTGCTGAAGGGTAAGCAGTTCCAGGAGTTTGCATCTCATCAGATAGCTTCATCGGGGTAGGATTAGGCGATGGTTTATATGTACTCTCATTATTTAGTGAATCTGTTTTTTTCATATGTCGCCCACCATAATCGGATGAGTCACAGGACGATAAATCACTGTCACATTCAAAACCTATAGACTTGTTCCTCCTCGTGTATGTGGTTGATGGCCAAGGTGAAACAGAAGCTGTATTCTTGTCATTCTTATCCAAACTGTGAAGACTCCCTGTCCTAATTCCTTCCGTAGAATCAAGAGTGTCACATTGAGTACTTAGCACATTGGAGATACAGCTGCAAACAAATATGTAATTTTCAGAAATGGACTAAGTATGACCACAATACATGTGTACAATCAGTGAAAATCCCTCAGAAAATTTTCATTAAAAGAAATCTTAGAGAAAAACTGAGAATCAATTTCATCATTTTTTATAGCAACGCTTATTAAAGAACATATTTTCTTAGACTTTTCAATCATAATGAGCTGCAGACCCTGTTAATAAAGTGGCCTTCCCATTGTTCTAAGAGTAAGGAACAGAATATCCACCTCCTACAAAATTGACTAAAATGTTACTTCTTCACACCCATAATACAGCATTCCCATTAAAAAAATCTAAAAGGGCAGAAATGAGAATCAGTTTCATCATGTTTTGAGAGTGACCCTTGTTAACAAACAAATTTTTAATGGTAATGAGCTGCAGCTGTTTCCCATTGTTCTAAGAGTAAGGAAAAGAATATCCACTTCCTATGACATTGACTAAAATGTTACTTGCTTACATTCATTATTACTCAATATCAGCATGAAAAAGATTCAATACAAAGGAGACCAATAACCTGCTTGGTGTTTGCTCTAAGGAATCAGTTCTCTTCCCCCCTTCCTCACAACATTTTACAGGAGTTGAGGGATTGAAAGGTTGACCAACAGGGTGGGCTTTCTCAAGGGGGGTCCTTGCCAAGGTATCACCAGCTTTGAGAAACTTGGCCTGCAGAAAAGTTGATCTGATTATATAAACAAATTTTACAAAGTATACATAAATATGCACCCATCTAAAGTACGAATCAAAAACTTAATAAAATACTAAAGTGACTTAAAACTTCAAAAAGTGTTTTTTTTTTTCAAAATCTTGTATAATAATGAAAAGATATTCACTCATGATAAACAGAATTTAACTTGTAAGAATTCAAAAACAAATTAACAGAAACATTCTATCAAGACTATTATTTTTCCACCAGCAAGGCATTGCCACATTGGTTATCTTAGATTATCTAGTTGCTGATATTACAAATATTTATGTGCCTGAAACTTCATATATTGGCAATTATATGAAGGAGATAACTAGATATATGGTTCATACAAGACATATCAGGAATATATCATGGAACTAACATAATGATATTGTGACATCATCATCATCTGAAAATTGCTACCTTCATGACAAATGTAATCAGGGGCATGGACCAGAGAATGAGCCAGTAGACATAAACTCAACAATGTCCTCTAATTTGTCATTGAATAAATTCATTTGTTTTGTTGAAAAGATATCCTCAAAAAGTAGAAAAGGCACAAAAGAATAATAGTAATAACAACATAGAAGAACAGCAAGGTTCAGGGTGTGAGACCAAAATGTAGTTCCTTTCATTCCATATTATAAACACTTGATTCAAATCTCAGTTGATACAATTAGACATGACTAAAGGTTTAAAACTTCAAAACTCAAAAGTGCTAATTCATTATTTCATTTAGAAAATGATTGAAACAGTAACAAGATAGAAGTCAATATTTTGTGGCCACCATTTCCACACACACTGCTTCTCAGTACGGTCAGGTTAACTACAAGACACCTTGCTGTAGAGTCTCGTGGTAGAAATACACAATGCAACACCAAGGCTTGCCAGAGTGCATGGTGAGTGGTGGTCTGACACACTAACTGTGACCATCATATGGACTAAGTCAAAGCATCTCAGGCTATTGCACAATTTAGAGCTGCCACTGCCTACAATAAACATAACTATACTGACATCAATGCTAAATCCCACTTCACTTCAAACTAAAACTAGAGATTCCATCCAGGTCACTGCTCTGTGGCATCCACAATCCCATTATCCATATTAAATCCTCTCAAAAACAATTGAAAACAACAAGTTAGGACCCAGTTGAAACAAAATGAATCCTTGTGCTTAGTTGCCTCTCAACCCCCTTTACAATATAGGACAGAATCTAAAAAAGCCAGCTCCGAGTGCTAATTTCATAGTTTTGAGAATCTAAAATTGTTCTGAGAATGTTGGCAAACTACTCTTACTTGCTCCCTTCATACTGTTCTCATTTCACTTCAACTATAAAATTGCTTACAAAGTTCCATGAAAATCACAATCACAAATAGTATGCCGTATAGTTCCCAATTGGAACAAAATCAAACACCTTCCTTTTCCCTCACATACAGGAACAAAATACCCCAACACTCAGCTCAAACAGAAAATTCCAAAATCCAAAAACAACAAACAAAACGCGAAAACTCATAATCACACAACAAACAATAGCAGCTATGTAAAAAAGAACACACCTCATAGTCACCTTTCTGAGATCCCACTTCAAAACTCTTCCGATCATCACGCACAACAGAGTTTTCTCTCTCTACTCAAAATTCAAACCACAGAATCAGTAAAACACATTCAGAATTAAACAAAAATAATAATGAAAATAAAAATAAAAATAAAAATCACCTTCGGATAGAAACAAAGTGGATAACTGATTTCGAGAGACCACAACATCCTGGTTCACACAGCAAAACCAAAACCCTCACATCGCGAAAAAGAAAAAACCAAAACCAAAACATAAAAAAAAAAAAAAAAAACTACACAAAAACTCTCACAAAAAAAATAAAATCAGCTGAACTATTCAATGAGCGTTCGAGCTTCGCTTCTGCAAAGCGAACAAAGTAGCGGAAACTCGATATCAAAAAATAAAAAAGCTGCGAACAGTGGTATAGTTACGGTAGGTTTGTGTTTGCCGGAAGGAGAAGAAGGCACCGTAGCTGTGGGGGCGGTGGCGGAGGAGGAGTCGCGGGCTCTGAAGCAAGCGAAGAAGCATCCCATGGTGGTGGTTGGGGAGCAGGATCGGGAAACGAACCTGAATGTCGAAGCTAGCAGCAGCAGCAGCAGCAGCTCTGGGCAGAGCGTGTCATGGAAGAGGCTCGGAGCAGGTAAGCTAACGTTACGTTTGTATTATTTTTTATTTTCTTTTTCCTTTTGTTTTGGTGGAAAGTGTGTGTGTGAGAAGTGAGGAGTGAGGTGCGAGTGGCGAGTCGATTTTGAAATTTGAACTAACGAAGGAGGGAATGAATGAATGAATGCGATGCACGCGAGCTGTGTGCTGCGATGAACGAGTCGTTTTCTTTTTCTTTCGCCACCGCGGAGGTTTCGGGTGTGTAACACGCGCTTCTGAGTCCGGACACGTGGCTGGAGTGTCGCGTGGCAGGGTGGTGATGCAGGCGGCGAGTGGGATGAGGCTGTGAGGGTGATGAATGTTTGTTTTTTGCACTCGTGTGTTAAACAAGAATGTTCTTATGGATGGATATTTGTGATAAAAAATGGAATATCTTAGGTGGATTTTACCTCAAGATTTACATATTTACGGTTACTGATAACCTAATTTAATTACTAAAGGATAAAATGTAATTATAGTTGTTAATTATTAATTAATAATTAAAATAATTTTGTTAATCATTATTTTGGTTTTTAAAATAAAAATTTATGCAGTTATCTTGGTTAAATTATCCAATTGGCCTCTCATCTATTTGGAAAATTCTAAATATGCTCTTATACTAAAAAATAATAATTCAATTCTTAATTGTTAAGCACTCATTTGAGGTGGTGGTAAGTTTTTTATTTTTGGCTTTTAAATACAATTTATTTAAATTATTCTCAAAATATTTTTACATTCATTTTTAAAATAAAAAAACAAATATTTATGAATTTGATTTTTATTATTTAAACAACAAAACCTTTCTACATTTGACAATGATTATTTTTGTTGTTGTCACCACCACCATTGGTACCATAACAACCATTATCACGAACATCATTATTATCATCGTTATCACCATCACGAACACAAGATTAACGAGATTCAAGAGGTGTGTATACATTTCTGGGAGCAAAGGAATTGTTTCTATTATTGTTTGGCAAAAAGGATTACATCAGTATCATAAAATAAAACACATTTGAACTATTCTTTTGGAAGCTAAATCCCAAAACTTGAATCCTTTCACGCTTTTGAAATAACTTACAAAAACACTTTTTTTTTTACTTTGGGTCAAATTTAGATTTTTCATCACTAGATATATGTACAAAAGCTAGCATGACACCAAAAAATTCTTAAATTATTAAAATCAATCGGGATCAACAACAAAAGCCCCTGAATGATTGTTCAATCATAAAGGAGGTAAGGGGTGCAAAGACAATAAAACTAACTCGGTGGATAAATAAGGAATGCAAAAACAAAAACAACAATTGAATTAAAGAATGTGATTGCATTATAAGGCTGCAATTGAACAGATTGAGTATATTCAAATTGACGTAACATGAGACCTATTAATCTAAAAGTGTCGTGAAAAGCAACAAAAGTCCACAAACCACCTGATTGACACTTATTGGTAAAATCTCCATGTGCACATGTTTAGACTTCCTCTACAACTTCTCATCGATCCAATGAAGCTCATGGTGATCGGTTAAGCATATAGCACACCATATTTACTACCTCTACCCAAAAGCCTTTGAAAAAGCCAACATTCAACCTTAGACATTGGGTCCTTTCAATAAGGACATATTCATCCCCTCTGCGACACCATTGAGTTGTGAATTTTTTCACAAAATGTTTTTGAAAGTCATGTTCCTCACAGAATTTTGTATGCACATAGTCTATGATCCCTTTGGTTGTGTGTTTTGCAACTTTAAAACACACTTTGGACTATTTTCCAAGCACAAAAATATTCACAAAAGTCTAACTTGCAACTCCAAACTCCCTTTAAGAGCCCCTTCCTATGAAGCTCCACCATCCCACACTTACTGAGATTGCCCAAACACATGAGTCATAATATGGTAGCATTATCATCAGACTCAACAGATGTAACTCAACCTACAACTATGCTCCCCAACAGTTTGTAAATATCGCCTAAAGTCCATTGTGCTCTCATCACAATCAGTGCACCCTTTACACACTCTAAGGGTATCCCAATCTCCATTAGTCTTATAACTAAAACCATTAGCATGCAAAGTGTCAAGCGAGGTCAAATTCTTCCTCAACTCATGGATATGTCAGATATCACACAACTTTCTCACTCCACCATCATCAATAATAATTTACACTTGTCTCATTCAAACAACAACATAAGTTTTATGGCCACCTAAATGGACATTGCCAAAATTGTCTGACTTGTATGTGGTGAACCACTCCTTGTTGAGCATCATATTGTAAGAACATCTAAAATCAAGACTCAACACATTTGTAAATTGATTGCATGAAACTAAGAGAACATATCCCTTTCACCAAACTGCTTCAAATTTGGATAATTCTTCTTTTAATGCCATTGTTGTTTGCAATTAAAGCACTAAATTGATTTGTTGCTTCTAGTTTTGGACTTCTTCCTTCTCCTTGAACCCTATTTTCCTTATGTCCTCCCATGTTCTTGATTCCCCTTCATATATAGACCTTCGGCTTGAGAACACTCCCTTGCATTCTATTTCCACTAATAGTAGGACATAACTACATTTGCCATCTCTTATAGACTAATGGTGTCTTCCCGATACTTTAGGTGGTCACTAAGTGCTCATAGGAATTAGGCAAAGCCCACAATAGAATTATTGCCTTATCATCGTCTTTAATCTTCACATCAAGCCTCAATAAATCACTCATAATTTGATTGAAAACATTGACATGTGGTTGCTAATTAGAATCCTCCTACATCTTTAGCTCGTACAACTTCTACTTCATGTTCAACTTGTTTGTCATGGACTTGGACATATACTAACTCTCCAATTTTGTTCATACATCCATTGTCTACCAAACACAATTATATGATCACCGCAACCCTCTCCTTCAACTCCTCCCAATCCATATCATCCATGCCAATAGGTTTTGTTGTGCGCACCACCTTAGAAAATTTTGTTATGCCAGCAAATCCTTTTAACTTTCCTTTGTTACAATATGTAATTCTCAATTCCATCAAACTTTCCTACTTCAAATTTTGTTAAGCACCATTTGATACCGATTGTTAGTAATAAAATCTGAAATTTTAAATCTCAAAATAATCAAACACACATATAACACACAAAATTTAATGAGGTTCAACCAACATGTCTACATCCTTAGAAACAGTGATTGTTTCTATTATTGATTGAGAACTATAATTACAACAATATTTATACAATAAAATATAATATAGATTTACAATATATCATTTATGTATCTTCCGGTTCATAAAATGAGTCATGCATGTACAACAAAGAGTGAAGACAGCACATTAAATAAATACTCAGCAAACAGATTCATCAAATTAAGTGATGCAGTAACAAACCAGCTGACGAAGTCAAAATCAAAATTACTTTAAATTGAAAATGGTCAGAATAAGAGTGAAGAAATTGAAAACACTTGTACATTTTATTCATAATGCTTGCCAAAAACATCACACCATAATGCTTTCGTAACACTATCCGGTTAGTTTTCCAGAAGTCCTAGTATATATATGCAATAAATATTATCACTTTTTGTAATAAATATGTAGTTCTAGCAAGCTGTGGCAGGCATCTCATGTCGGTTGGTGAGAGGACTACAATTAATATATAGGTTCTGATGATACGGCAATAAACTTGGTCAAGATTGATGATGGAAGCTAACTGCTCTTTACAGTTGTATTTTTATGATATAGGCATGTTGAAAGAATTGGTTTGCTTATAAAGATAATTCAATGTGCATGCATTGCCATTGAGATATTAATAATTGCTTTACTTGCTTGGGTCATCAATTCTCAGTTGAGTTTGTTTTTTTTCTTTTACATAATTTTCAATTGAGTATACGCTTGAAACTATGTTTCTCAATGCTGCATTTTATTGTTCCACAGTAGAAGCGGCATTTTATTACTAGCGCATGTATTCCTAATTGAGGTTCCCGCAGTTGTAACTTTTAATTTGTCAATTTTCCAAAAAATATCTTAAAAGTGCTAGTAGTTGGAATATATATTTTATTAATTGACTAATAGATACGATAAAATATTCTTATGAAAAGAAAATACTATAATATATCCTCACTTAATGTGTTAATATGAACGAGCATATTGAAATAATTGATTTTGAATGTAATTATTTTTTAATTTTTTTTTATTAAAAATAATATTGAAGTGATGTAATTTATATTTAAATATTTTATTATAAAATTAAATTAGAAATAAAATTGAGTGAAAATTTTTTATCTAACACAAAAATTACTCGAAATTATTTTAATTCATAATCAATTTTGAATCTAAATCAATTCTAAATTTTCTTTTTAATATGAAATTAAATGTGTAAAAATATATTAAAAATCAATTATAATTCAAAATCATTTTTTCAGTATGAAATCAAACATACACTTAAAAGCCAAGTTATAATGATTCAATGAAGAAACAATAGCATAATGATCGATATACCCCACAGCAGCATTCCTAAATCAATTCCAATCCTCCCATGGACAATATATATGGAGGCAATATAAGTGTCCTTCGCTAAACATAGGCCAACGACCAAATTTCCAATCCGTCACGTACGTACGTGCTGGAGTTAAAAAATTAAGGTGCAATAATTCAATTTGAAGTAGCTCTTAACTGCGCTAGTGCAAGCTCCACAAATATAAGCCTATGTTTTCAACCAATATGTCTATATCACACATATTCAAAATTTATAATTTAGAAAAGGAATTAATAATTAATTATGTGTGACATGAGTGATGTGGCCTCTAGAAAATGAGAAGGATTTCTTATTAATTTTTGTGATGCCTAGCTGGGCCAGCCGGTTGGATAATGAGAGTGAGTGATTTGTTTTTGGTGCATGTGTGTTGCTGTATTAATGGGGTAACAACTAAAAAGAGAGGATGCAAATGAGAACTGAGGAGGCATTGTTCAGAGGGTGCAGCAAACATGTGATAATACATATTAGGGTAAGAACCCGGTTGACTAAATTATAGTTGAAAAAAGAGATCCCTACCAAAGGTAGATAGACAATTTTCAGAAGATTATATCTATTAATAAAGTTGATAAATATTTTAAGTTGATAACATAATAATAGGAAAAAATAAATAATGAAGGCTAACTTAAAACTACCTGAAACAAATATGATGAGGAGTGATAAAGTTTCATAAAATTGATAAAAAAAAATATAATAGTAACGTACGAGAATAGTAGTATATAAAAAATTGTAATATAGTAACAAAAACATAAAAAAATAGAAGTACTTATTAATAATCATTTTATAAAATAATAAGT
This sequence comes from Glycine soja, assembly GCF_004193775.1. Lineage (NCBI taxonomy): Eukaryota > Viridiplantae > Streptophyta > Magnoliopsida > Fabales > Fabaceae > Glycine > Glycine soja. Next base: position 42,771,423 of record NC_041009.1, on the reverse strand, counting down.
AAATCATTTGAAGATATCAATATTAGTGTAAAACTTTTAAATTGTCAATTTAGTAAAAAAATCATAAAAATTAAAGTAATAAAAAGAATAAAATAGAATATAAATATCACTACTGAAATGCCAATTGATAATTAAATTAAAGCATATATAAATTATAATAAAATACCAAAAGTAAAAGCTAGTGGTTTAGTGTTTATCAAGTGTTGAGTTAATTGTCTCTTTGTTATCACAAAAAGCTGGTATGGAATATTGATTTGACATCAACGCCACAAATTTGGTAGGTGTTCATGATATGATTGATATTCTACGGTACATTTTGAATGACTTTCTTTAAATTTAAAAAGAAATAATTTAAAAATAAATATTTTTAACAAAAATAATTTTTAAGAAGTAAATATAATTTTCTTATTAAAAAGTTAAAAAAACTGTTTCTTTAAAGTAAAATTAATTTAGACAAATAAAAACAAGAAAAATACTTATTTTATTAAAAAAATATAAATTTAAACAAACTTATCCTTTAGCTTTAGATACTAAGGAGAGACCGCTGAGACTTCAAAACTAAGCTATTTTTTATATAAAAAAAATAAGTTTATACCAGATCTTAGCTTGTTTAAGACATCAATTGAAATTTAGTAAAAAAAAAAAACTTTAAAAAAAAAACTATTTTTCAATATTTTTTTCTTCTCAAACCCGTTTTACCTCTTAAGTTTCCAACAACCATTTTCTCTATCATCTCCATACATGCCATTTTTCATAATTTACTACTTAAAAAGAATACTTTTTTTGGTCCTTCAAATAAGAAGATGTCATTTTTAGAAGAAATTAATGATGATTTTTACTCCTTCCCTTCCAAAATAAATATCATCTTACATATTAAGAAAAGCTTATAATAGATTAAAAAAAAGAATGTTAATTTATAAAATTAACCTTAATAAATAGATAAAAGAGAATAATATTAATATTAGATTCAAAAATTAAAGTAATATTTATTAAAGATATTAATGAAAAAAATAATTAATATTACATTAAATAATCAAAAGTGACACTTATTTTAGGATAATTTTTTTTATCCAAACGCCACATTTATTTTGGAACGGAGGTGATATAAGATATTTTATAATTTCTATAAAGTATTTCATTTTTTTATTAGTTATCCTTGTTAAATACTCAAAGTATTTGTCCTTTTTATTATTAATAACAAGTTAATGGTTATTAATAAGGATAGAATTAGTACATTAATAATAAAATTTTAAAAAATAATAAAATAAACTTAATTAATCCACTTGTTCCTATTTATAAGACATGGTTTTAGAAAAAAAAATTGTTTTATCTCTGTTTATAAAACTTTATTTCAATTTTCTTATGCATTAATTATTTTTAATAAAATATCATGAATAAAATATTATAATTATAGACAAATTAGTATTAATAAATAAATTAACTAACTTTCTTAATAAACAAATTAATCAATTATATTATATAATCAGAGACGAAGGAAATAACTATTTATGTCCAAAGTGCCCTATATTATGGACTAGTGGAAGTATTAAAACAAAAATACAAAGATCCTTTTACCGAAAATTCGTTAATAAATTATTAAAACAAAAAAATTATAAAAGAATAATAGTAAATGAAATACACCTTCTAAAAATAAAAATGCATGTCTAAATAAATTAAATGGAAGTGAATCAATGATAAAAAATTATAATATAAACAACTTATTTAAAATTAACTTGAGAATGCAAAAGTCAACTAAATAATTTATAGTTAAAAGTGAATGGTGGAGTACTGGGTGGTTGGGATTTTGGTGGTAAAGCAAAGCATTATTGTGCGGATGATCGTTTTGAATATTTTGATTCTCCCTTATTGTTGTGATAAACAAATGCTTAATGAGAGTCATCAAAGGCAGCGCATGGAGTCAGTGGAAAAAGAAACATGCAGCACAACTTCACAACAGTGTGTGCTCTGATGCCACGGTCAAAATAGTTGTGAGAACTGAGAATGTGAAATTCTTCAACAGTTAAAAAAAAGTCAATTAGGGTTCACAAGTATCCACTAATCCTGATGTGGGTGGGATGTTGTTGGAAAATTGTAAATGCCGCCTCTATTTGGGTAGATTGAAATTGAGGAGATATATAGATAATGAAGTGAAAGAAAATAAATAAATATTTTGGTCAGTTATTAAGATTTAAATTAAATTTCTCTCAAAAAGACCTATTGGCACTTATAGATAGATTGTTTCCTTTGAGAGAAGTTAGAATTCAAGCTCTTAACATCAAATGCATAAGAGATCTTTGTCTATTGTATGCAAAGAGAGAGATCAATGCCTAATGTCGCTCAAACAGATTACTTATTATTATATAATAAGTGATATGATAATTTTTTTTTAAAAAAATGTAAAGACGAAATGTGTACTCTTATTTTTAAGATGTGAAAATTCTTTTAAAAAAGCAAAAAACACTCATAATTCATTAATAATATAAAATTTTTTACACTAATAATACATAATCATTAAACCTTTTTTTAATTGCAATTTTTTATTAATATTTTCTACAATTATATCACCATTTTAAAAAAAATTAATTGTAAATTATATTTTTTTTTAAAATAAATATTTTTATATATAAATCCAAAAGTATAATTGCATAAAAACTACTTGTTCTTAAGTTTAAGACTTCAATAATCGACTAACACACCATATCATTGCCAATTCCACTTGTACTCCATCCTTAATTGACTTGGATTATTGTAATTGGAGAGGGAAGGAAGAGGTCAAATAACACACGTTAATGGGTAGAAGAATTTTTTATCCCACCATCTCCTCACGCTTATAAATATCCATAACTTTAAGAAACTACGTACTTTACCACCAAGCCAATTAACTTTGACAACACCCTTCACATCTTGATCAAAAATGGGTGCTGAGAATGGAGGTTTCTCCGTGAATGTGACCAATGAAGAGGTGGTGGCAGCAGTGGTGCCAATGCAAGAACATTGGCTTCCACTCTCTAACCTTGACCTACTTCTACCTCCAATCGATGTTGGTGTCTTCTTTTGCTATAAGAACCCCATGCTAACGTCCACTACCTTAGGGGACACTTGCACCAACAAAATAACCTTTGAATCAATGTTGGGGTCTCTAAAAAAGGCCTTAGCACAAGCTTTGATCTCTTATTATGCATTTGCAGGTGAAGTGGTGCCCAACAACGTGGGTGAACCCGAGGTGCTTTGTAATAATCGTGGTGTTGATTTTGTTGAAGCTGTGGCTGATGTTGAGCTAAAGTGCCTCAACTTTTACAACCCAGATGACACCATTGAAGGGAAGTTTGTTCCAAAGAAGAAAAATGGAGTGCTTACTGTCCAGGTACTATATATAACGAGATTGTTAACTTCTATATATGTACGTGTAGATTAATATAATATAAATCTTCGATTCTACATATATTTTTGGACTAAATTAAAACAGTACTATACATTTTTTCTTTGTTAAATCAGTTCTAACAATTTTAACGACGGTTAATGAAAACGGTCATAGACCTTCTACAATTTTAAGGGTTATAACCCTTAATAAGTGTATTCTCACCTATATATTATGTAATGTTTTATAATTACAGTAGTCAAATTATGCATCTTCGGTCCACTTAATCAGTGTATTCTCTCTCATATATCACTTACATGCATGCATGCCGTATTAATCCGCCATCTTCCGCCCACCTTAGTTTGTCATCATCCACTTTGACTCTCTTCAACCATTTAATTTTGGATACAAACAAAATTAAAAATTCAGTTAGTAAATTAGATTTCTATTTTTAGATACATCTAATAAAAAGTCGATAGAAATAAATCCTTAGCTGAAGGCGGAAGAGCAAATCATAGAGTAATGATACTCACATATATCCTCATTGTTTTAGGTATGAGTAGAAGAAAAAAATAATATAAAATAATCATAAACAAATATTATTTCTTTTATTTCAAAATAAGTATCGTATTTAAGAAAAAATATTTTAAAATAAATATTATATCAACTTTTTAATATAATACTAATTATTTTTTCCCCTAATATTCTTAACAAGTGTGTCACTTTAACTTTTTAATATAATATTAATAATAAATTTAGTTATACAAAAGTTTTGTTCTTTTTTATTTATTTATTTATTCAGTTTTTTAATATGTATAAAATAAGAGTGTTTCATGTCAATTTTTCTTTGTAACGCAGATATTGCTTGTCCGGATTTGATTATACCTTGTAATCAAGTCCGGTCTCATATCATATATTGACTTCTAAAAGAAAAGGTGTAAAATAGCAATGGAGAAAGTGTTGTTTCTATTTGATGAAGAAACTTATTCTAATAATATTTATAACTTTTCCTCTCTTTTTTCTAACTTCAATTTTTAGGGGTGTATACTCTCGTTGAGTGTTGATGAAAAACTAATTTTGTAATTAAAATAAAAAAGTTAAGCACTAATAATATCAAACAATTTTATTATATTATCTAACAATAAATTATCATATATATAAATTTATTGATTTTTAAATTATTTTTTTAAAACTAATAATGATTTTAATTAGTTAATAATTTTAAAAAACCTTAGGCTTACAATAATTTTAAAATAAGAGGAAATGCATTAGCATTTAGCACCAACAATTTTGGACTATAAAATCATTAGTTATTTTATTTTCCAAAATTTAATTTAAGGATATTATGGTATTTTATCATTTAATTTAAAAAATAAAAATATTTTACCCTTTCTCCTTTTTTCACATTCTCTTCTATATATGAAAAATATTTTAATTTTTTAAGTTAAATGATAAAATATGATAATATGATTAATATCCTTGAATTAAATTTAAAAAAAAAATAAAAAATTTAATGATTTTTTAGTCTAATTTTCTTGGTATTAAATGTTAGGGCACATCAATTATGATGAATATTAATATTTTCCATATATATATATATATACACACACACTCTTGTGTGTCCATTAAACTTATAAACTAATTAATTGAGTCTACCCTTATGCAGGCAACATCACTCAAGTGCGGTGGAATAGTACTAGCATGCATATTTGATCACCGCATAGCAGATGCATATTCAGCAAACATGTTCCTCATATCATGGGCCGAGATAGCCCAGCCCACGAAGCCCACAACTACTACCACCACCCCATGTTTCCGTCGCTCACTCCTTAGTCCTCGTCGCCCAAGTTCTATTCCTCGTTCCCTTTATGACATGTACCTCCCCATTTCTAGGATCACCCCTCCTCAAGCCACAACCGCCCCTCTCCTCAGTCGCATATACTACGTAACGGCAGAGCAACTTGAAAAGATGCAATCCCTCGTCGTCATGACAAATGAAAACAACACAAAGCGTACAAAATTTGAGTGTTTCTCCGCGTTCTTGTGGAAGATAGTTGCTCAGGCAGCTTCAAGAGGCAACAAGAAGGGCAAAAAGGTTATTGCCAAAATGGGTATTGTGGTTGATGGAAGGAAGAGACTGTGTGATGGTGACAAAGAGAAGGAAGCATTGATGGGGTGTTACTTCGGCAACGTGCTTTCCATACCCTTTGGAGGGAAAGAAGTGGAGGAGTTGATGGAGAAGCCATTAGGGCTTGTTGCCGAAGCGGTTCACGAGTTCTTGGCGGTGGCGACGAAGGAGCATTTCTTAGGGCTCATTGATTGGGTGGAAGCTCACCGGCCAGAGCCTGGGGTGGCGAAGATTTACTGTGGTGGTGGCAGTGGCGACGAAGGGCCGAGTTTTGTGGTGTCTTCCGGGCAAAGGTTAATGGAGGGAAAGATGGATTTTGGGTGGGGGGAGGTTGTGTTTGGATCTTTCCATTTTCCTTGGGGTGGTCAAGCTGGTTATGTTATGCCAATGCCAAGCCCTTTAGGGAATGGTGATTGGGTTGTGTACATGCATCTTGCCAAGGAGCAATTGGAGGTCTTAGAATCTGAGGCCAGTGATGTCTTTAGGCCTATAAGTTGGGATTACCTTAATCAGTGATGGGTGATATAGTGTTGCATGGTGTATGTGTCAGTGTACTTGTACGTGATCGTGTTGTTTTAAATGTAGATCTATTTAATTTAATTATTGGAACAATATATATCATGTTAATTTCCATTGGGTTAGTCGTTGATATAGAAGCTTATACATGGAATTTGATTCCCTTGCAGCAATTAGCCTCCTCTCCAGTAGTATAACATCCATTGCATGGTTTATTCCTCACAGATTTAATGATCTTGCTCCTTACTTCATATATATTTCTTTAGAGGCAGATCTTACTCCTCTGTTAGATTTTTCTCTTTGTTTTTCTAGCTTGTGTAGCTTCTTCTTAATTTGTCACCAAAAAAATAAAATATTAATTATGATAGCTAGATGGTTGGTTGAATGTGTAAATCATGTAACAATGTGGATTTGGAAAGATTATGTCTAATACTGAATTGAAGATAACCATGGAATATTGATCATCTGTCTTGATTATGTTGGGAATTAAAGTGGATGGTTGCATCATCATTCTTTATATTCGGTACTAAAAACATATATATAAGTTATTGAGGTAAATTGTCCCTTTGGACACTTTTAGAAACTTATTTTTCAGATGGGTTGTTTTTAAAGTTTTTTTGCGAGGGGGCTGTTTTGTACGTAAATTGCATAGGGTCACAAAGCAAACCGTTAGTGAAATTGGCGAGTTTGTTGTTCGTGAAGGAATCGCCATTGGGAATGGCGATTTGACCATGCATGGGGAACCGCCAGTCAAATTGGCGAGTTCCACAGCACAAGAGGTAGGCTCAGGCTTTTCAGAGATGACAGGCGCAAGTAGTTAAAGGGAAATCGCCACTGCTATAGGCGAGCTAGCCTAAACTGGAGTTGCCATTGGTATTGGCGAGTTAGGCACATGGGAGATGCCAACAGCATTGGCGATTTAGTGTCTTTATATACATCCCTCATCTTGCTTCAGCGTGTGTTGAAAATTTCTAGTATTTTCAAAAGTTCTGAGCTCAAAATTTCCTTCTTCACGTTTACATTTGTTCAGCCATAAGCTTTCCAAATTTGGTGCTTCAGGTTTAAATTTGTTAAATTCGAAATTTGCAATCAAATAATTTGCAGCATCAAAATTTCCAGTCAAGTAATTTTTTTTGAATGTGAAGTTTTGAATAATTTTTTAATTAAATTAGCTTTATATTTCATATGGTTGTTGGTGTGTGTTTAAAATAAAAGAAATTTGTACCATCATTTTTATTTGAAGAAAATATTTTGTGTCTGAAAATTTTATTTTGAATTTCAAGTTTTTAGTATATTTTTAGTTAGATTAGGTTGATGTTGATGCTTTGTTAGTGTGTTAAAAATTGATCAAGTGTGTACTTTTAAAAGTTTTTAAAACAAAAATTTTGTAGCATCATATTTATTTGAAGTATTTTGAGTGTGGAATTTTTTTTAATATAAGGTTGTAGTAATTTTTTTAATTAGATTAGGTTGATGTTAATGGTTTGTTAGTGTGTGTTAAAAATTTATGAGCGTTGAACTTGAATGGTATTTAAAATTTCAATATGAAGTGTAACTAATATGTATACTTTTAAAGTGTTGTTTAGTTTTGTGTTTTTAAATTTATACTTTTAAGTTTCTGGCATCATTTTTATTTTAATGTATTTGTAGTAATTTTGTAATTATGTTTATTTATTTAGAAGTTATTATTGTTAAGATTAATTATTTATAATACTAACTTTGGTTATGATTTATTTTGCCTTTAATAAAATTAAAATACATACATAAATTTAAATAAATGACCAATTTTTTTTTCAATTAATAAAATTAAAATTAAATAACATATATTATACAAATAAATTAAAATAAATCAAAAAATTACTATAGAAACAATGTATATATATAACATTAATAGCGTATCATATATTTCAATAAAAGCTTAAAATAACTAAACTAAATAATATTAACATTCTAACTAAACCTAACATACCATATATATAACACAAATAATACCATACAAACCTAAAAAATCTAAACCAAATAATAATAACATAACAACTAAAGTTAACATAAACATATATATAACACAAATAATAACATATAAATTTAAAAAATCTCAACAAAATCATATTAATAAATCAACTAAAACTAATGCACTGTATAACACAAATAATAATATACCAACTAAATTTTATAACATATAAATATAACATAAATAATATTAATATTTTAACGTACTACTTAAAATTCAAATGTAGCATGTACATATAAAACAAATAATACCATACTATTTTACAAAATTTAAAGAAAATAATATTATCAAATTAACTAAAACTAAAACTAATAACATATAACTTAAAAAACATAACCTAAATAATATTAATATATCAACTAAAATTAACTAAATAATACAGTTATCAAGTTAAGAAATACTTACCAAGAAGAGAGAAATCATGTAGTTGAAAGAAGAAGGGAATGTCCTACAAAGAGGATAAACAAACTTAATGTAAATAATTTTCATATATCAATTAAAATTAAGTTAACATATATATAATAGAACAAATATTTAAAGTTACCATTAAAAAATATTTACCAAGAACACAAAGCGCTTAGGAGGAACAAGAAGAAAGCAAAAGTGCAAGGAGGAACTTAGGAAGAAGAAGAAAGCAACGAAGGACAGCTATGGAGGACTGCTGAAGCTTCTTTTATAACGTGAAATTTTTCATAAAGCGACTCGCCAGTGCCACTGGCGAGTCCTCTCTCTCATAGCAAAACATCAGTACGACTGACGACTTACCTCTACACCACTGCTGCCTTCCTGCTGCACCACTCCTGCTTCGCTACGTCCTGCACCCTGACTTGACCTCCCCTACGCCTAGCTGTTGGAACTCGCCAGTTTGACTGACGGTTCCCCATGCATGGCCAAATCGTCATTCCCAGTGACGATTTCTTCACGAACAGTAAATTCGCCAATTCCACTGGCGGTTTGCTTTGTGACCCCATGTAATTTACGTACAAAACAGTCTCCTCACGGAAAAAACTTTAAAAACGACCTCATCTAGGGAATAAGTTTCTAAAAGTACCCCAAATGGAAAAATTTGTCCGTTATTAAGATGGTGTTGACTTGAATGTTGAAACTAGTAGTAATTCTTTAATCAATAATATTTTTTAGAAACCTAATCATTGAATCGGTGAATGTGCTAATTTAAGGTTTACAACAATTATTTTCTAATTTTTGGTTTCTTCATTTTTTATGCAGTTGTACCATGCACGTTGTTCATTTCTTGTATTTACAGCTCCACTAATTCTATTAATTTCTTTCTCCACCATTATTAATTATCTTTTTCGAGAATGTCTCTAAATAATAATTTACTTTTTCTTGAAAAATATATATGTTCCTCTATTTCATTTCTGATATATTCCAATACAGAAAATAATTTTGCTTGCAAGAGCGATCGAGGGGAGAAAGATCGATTCAAGTGGAGAATTATCTGTTTAGCATTTGTGTTAAAGAGAAACTGAAACCAATGGTCACAAAACAGATGCTTTGTGAAATATATATATATATATATATATATATATATATATATATAGAAAGAGCCGAGAGTGCAATTTTTTGCTGAGTGGTTGAAACACACCAGCACATGAGACAGAAAGAAGAAAATGGGATTTTGCATATTTTCAATTCTTTAAAATAAAAAATTAAAATTAACTAACTATATATCCTTTAATTTAAGCGTTGTTTAAATAAAATATATATTTCACATGCTGCTATTTTGGAGGTGTCTATATATGCGAGCCCGTGGACAACTCATGGAGAGGCAGAGATGACAATTCATGCCCGCAATGATTTTCTTGCTGTCATGAATCATGAAATGAGGATCCCAATGCATGCAATTGTAGCATTGTTCATCACTTCTCTTGAAGATCTTTCTCGTTCTCGACTAGAAGATAGTAGCCTCGAATTAGAAATGGGAAAATAAGTTTTAGAAAAAATGCCATGTGTTTGTATATCCAAAAGTGATGTGATTGAATTCTTCAGTTATCTAAATAATTGAGTCGATCCTATAGGAAGTACGTAAACCAAAGACATTTGCCCTATATTGTTGTTGATGCCAATATAGCAACAGTTAAAAGTTAAATCTAGATATATTTTAATTTTCTTTTTCTTTATTATTATTATTGATCCAATGAAGGATATCCCTTATATATGCAGGCTAGTCTTGGGTTTACCATTTGTAAAAGGTAGGGGGAAAGAATCTAAGAGCCTCCGGCCAACAACCCTTGACCATGAAATCTACCTTGAATTCAAGCCAATAATATCTTCCAATTCATTGACCATGATAGTTTTTTATGATTACTGTTTGGCAAAGAAGTTTAATTCCTCTCAGCATATGTAACTAGGTTCTCTGCATGAGTTGATTTAAAAAAAATGTGTTGACAACCCACCAGATGTATATGCAACTAAGTTCTTGACAACCCACAAATTTTCATAATGTTACAAATATATATTTTACTGCATTTTTTACTCTATAGAAAGCTTATCCTCAAACTTTTATTACAACTTATAGGTATTTTTTTCTATCAAACCATTTCTTCCTCTAAACAAATCAGCACATTTGTTGATTGATTGCACATAAATATAGTCTTATAAAGTGGTCTCAGAGTTTTTTAAAAATTTAAAATATACAGAAGAAGAGAACTTGAAAATGAGAAAGAATAAGAGATTCGAAAATGAATTCATTTTTTAAACTTTAATTCTTCAAAACTTCTTATATTTTGTGTTTGAATAAGCCATAAGGTATTCGATGATGTTAAGAATAGTCCCACATTGGGTAATTCATGAACATGATAAGTGTTTATATAGCTGGGTAGACCATCCTCTTATGAACTGATTTTTAAGGGGACCTTTTGGATGCTTTGGCTGCACTATAAAATTTAGTATGATATCAGAACCATATTTCGCTTCTGTCCGATAGGTGCACTATAAAATTTAGTATGATATCAGAACCATATTTCGCTTCTGTCCGATAGGTGCCGCCAATTAAATGTACGTTCAGTCCATGATGATATACCCACTTTACTTCGAGAGGTCAAATTGACTTTAACGCATAGCAGATATGTTTGCATTGGTGCTGTTCATCTTTCATTTGTTCTCTTTCTTTACTTTAATTTAACATATACTAAGAGGATATTTGAACACAAAGATTCATATAAAAAAAGGATCGACTTTGTTTTAAATATTTCTCAAAAACTTCACATTTGTATGCTTTTGTTTGTTATATCAAACACACGGGTGAAACTAGGTTGGCTGCCACTAGGGCAGTCCCCCTCCCCTGCCACCTCAAACCTCTTATTCATTGTCCCTCCTTTGTATTGATAATATAATTTTACTTTTACCAGAACTATTGTGGTGAGTTTTGTTTTTCTTTTTTTTAAAATGTTCTCCGTTATCTAATCAACACATAAATTTTATGTTTTCAAATATCTTCTATAATAATAATTAAAAACCTTATATATTAGGTAGTTAAAATATATATTAATTAATATAATTTCTCATATTAATTGTATATATAATTATTTCATTTTACATTTGCTTTAAATATATGTTAACTTCTGTATAAATTATTTTATTTTCTTATATTAATTATAGAAATACTATTTATTTCATGTGGTATATATAAATTTGTAATTACACGTTAATTTCTTAATTACATTAATTTTTTGATACAATTTTAATTACATTAATTGCTTTAAAATGTTTTTTCTCGTTTATATATTAGATTTTAATTTTTTTTGTCGTCACATTTTAAATTAGTTTAATTTGATGTAAACATTAATTTATATCAAAAAATAGTTTTAGTTTTAGTTGTTGCCCACCCTAAAACTTTTTTCTTGTTTTGTAGGTGTAGATGTATATACAATATTTTGATCTGATGATAAAATAAGACACAATTTTAAAACTTTATAATTATCTGTATTTAATCAAAATTATTTATTGAGTATTCTTATTTGTTTTATAACTCAACAGTTTTAACTTGAATTGTTAGTCAATAAAAAATTATCGTAAGTATAAACTTTGAAATAATTATTGTAAAGTAAATAAAATTATATATATAAACATATTATTACTTTAAAGATGCTCTTAGGTTAAATATTTTATAAAATATCTTAAATTGCTTATAAAAACAATTCTATATGCTTCTTACTTTTATTTGTATAATAAAAAACTGTTGTCCAAACTAAAACAACAACTATAAACAAACAGCTTAAAGTTGGCTACGAGTTTGTATGTAAAATCTCGGTCGATAATACAGTGGGCTAAGTCCACTCTAAGTAGAAGGTATTATAATAGGTTTAATCATCAATAAATTGATCGTCGATAATACAAACGGCTTGGCTGTAATAGAATGTGTTTTCTGCACAATAAGAAACTATTGTAATACATTGAGTTTAACCTTCGGTAATTATGTTTTTTAAATTAAATTTGTTTTTTTACGGAAATTATCAAAACCTGGAAAAATAGTACCTATTTAAACATAAAATTAATGCATAACAATATTTCATTTTCACATATATGAACTATGGTAGTTGTCATAATACAAATTCATATGAGCACTTGCTGCTAATTCATATAAAAAACCCATTGAAGTGCTTATATGAAGTATAAAGTATCAAACAATCACAGAAGTATGCCACTAAGTCATAATACAAAAATTCATATATATAAATGTTATGTCTCTAATGACTAGGTGGGATGGTATTGGTCATATTCTTCATAGTTTGGATGGTGACAACAACCAGATTGAAGACGCTGGCTGAGGTCACTCACAAATGCTTTAAGTTCCTTAATGGTGTTGAGTATCTCTTCTTGTGTTTTTTGATGGTTTTCTAGTAGCTATTTGATTCGTTGTTCAAGTTTTTCATTTGTGAGATTTGTTTAGTCACCCACTTTTGAGCAATGTTTTGAGATGACCTACATGATGCTCACTTCACTTGTGTTAGTGGTTCCACACCATGCTTACAATGGGAGGACATGTCTCCAGCCATAAAGATGTCCCTAAGACTTGCGTCCAGCAACATCAGCCCACAATTTAACTCTTGATGCAGAGTTAATGGCCTCGTCCTACCACTAGCACTAGAGCCTTCCTACAATTTCTTTTGAAAGTCTCTCTAATTAAATGGAAAAAAAAATAATATCTCATAGTTACTTTTTTTACTAAAAAAATTAAATAATTTATATAACATGTTAACTTACATAGGTTTTTTCTAATTCTTATCCACCTAGGTGTTGTCCTTTTTCCTAATATGTCTACTTGAACACCACATCAATGTGAAGAGGTCGGCCAAGCCTATACAACTTTAAATTACTTAGATATATAAGTATGTCCTAAAAATCATAAAAACACACTTTTACACTACTAAAATGCACCAGCACACATACACACACTCACTACACTAGTTTAGCTTACAAAATGCACCAAATTTAATGGTTCAACACACTTAGGTACATTACTCAAATTTCCATCATGTCATTTGAGACAATTATTGATAATCAAACAAAGCAAGAAAAGGGGGGAAACAAAATCAGAATGAAACAAAAAACATTGAGGGATCAGAACAATAAGTGAAAGGGCAGAGATAAAATGGAACCACCTGAATTGGTCCATTTCAATCTTTAATGCTTCTTTAAATTATGCTATTTCAGCAGCACAAAGCATAAAAGGAACAACCCATGATTCTCCTTGGACCCCAACAATAAGTTTAACATCACAATGTTAAACTCAATTACCCCAATAATTAATTGGTTGTTTCAGGCTTTTACAAATCAGCATATGCTTTCATGAACCTATTGCTAGTAGCACTGAAAATTGTCGCCAAGTGTGGTATTAGTAGACAGATCGATAAATGATAATCATGCTCTGTAAGTGTATAATCATTAAATTTGCGTGTATAAAAAATATCTGTTGAAAGAAGTTAGTCACTTAAATAGATATTGTATTTCAAAAAATTAGTATCTAACTCTAAGTTGCAAGACACCTGAAGTAAAAAACAACAAATAAACCCTTAACATCTAGCATAGCATCCTGTATTTGACCAAGTAAGTGTAAGGGATTCCTTCAGCTTCAATTGCCCTTTTGATTTTCACTATTTTGTCGAAAAAGCTGGCCGATGGCTCAACTGCCCTGTTATGGTCCACATCTAATCCAGATGACTAAGTCAATAAGTTTTCAACACTGCAACCATTTAAACTCCGCAGAAAAGAAATTTGGTTTCCATTAAGCTATGTTGGATTAGTATGGATACAATACCAATTTGGAAAACAGAATTAACAAACTTGCATATGAGATCTCATAAATAAGCATGAAATGAATTTGATTAAATAGCGAAACAAAAATGAAATATAGAAAGTAAGGCAAAAATCCACCTTAAAGTATAACTAAAAATTGTCAGTTGATCTATTATATAAATTATAAATTAGAATGGTAACTTATGTCAAGTTTAGTTTGAGAAAATATTTTCTATTTTCACTTATGATTATAAAACTGTCACCTTGTTTTGAAGTTATTGTTTTTTTCAAATATTTATATTTGTTGTTTGTTTTCTTCTATATAAATCTTAAAACACAAGAAACAAATATGATATGTTTGTCACCTTGTTTTGATAAGTACACAAACTTAATTACTTAACATGCACCAATATACTATATCTTTTGGATATGGGTGCAATTCACAAAATGAAGTACCCTGGACAGTCATTAATTAGTTAATTAATTTGTAAAGAAAGTATTATGGATGTACGTACCTTGATGTTTCCAGCTTCTTTTATTGCTATGACATTCACTTGATCATCTATATGCTACCCACCTAGTGTAAATATTAGAACATCAACTTGCTTAATTGCCTTAACAAGGCTTTCATGATTATTTACATCACCCTACAAATTAAATCACAGAGGTATTATAAAAATTGGATTATTGAACTTTGAAAGAGTACTGTATTTTATTTGAAAAGAAAATAGAAATTTGTGATCGGAAGGCACATACATAAAGAAGAGTAACTCCAAAGCTCTTGAAGCTCTGAATAAGTTTAGACTTTTGAGGATGAGAAAGGGTGCTCTCCCTAACTAAGGCAAAAGTGGAGTGACCTGCTTCTACGCTTGCCATAACTATGAATTTTCCAATGTAACTTGTTCCTCCAAGGACTAGGATTTTGCTCTTGGCTGCCATTGCATAAAACAACTAAACTTCAAAGTTCAAAACAAAATAAGCTCAATAATTAAATAAACATAATGACCAAGACAGGGTATCATATACTAAGCTATTTAATTAGTTTAGTAGTATTATTTAAATTATATATCAACTTATCAGTGATAGGGAAAAGGTTTGTATCAAACATCATGCCAGAATCTGTAAAAGAATTGAGGGACAATGTGATTGACCCACAGCTCCAAATATTCTATCTTTAATTTTTGAAAAGTTAAAAATAAATTACAGTTGGTTAAAACCGTTACAACACTTATTTTAATTATAATGAGTTAAGCTTATTCTAATTCTTATCCATTATCGTAAAAAAAGCCGTCTGTAAAAACATTGGTCAAGAAAAAATTAATTAAAAATTTGTAGTTGGTCAATATCAACGATTAAACTCACTATAATTTGTTTATATTATAGATAAACTCATGACCCAATATAATAACAAATATTCTTGTAGTATTGAATGCACTTGAATTAGAGAACAACACGTACGCGTAATGCAAGTGCCATAACATTTGAATAAATCAAATGCCATCAATCACGTCAAGAAGATGAAGGTTAAGTGAGTAGTTTGGAGTAGAGGAATCAAAGGTTAAGTGAGTGATTTGGAGTCAGCAATGGATTAGGTGAACATAAACCTAGTGAGAAAAAGACGTAACATTTCCTTATATTTAAGGAGATAAACTAAGATAAGAAAAAAGTTACGAACAACAAGGAGGAGGTCCCCACTTGGTACGCTGAGTGAAGTTTCCAAGGTTCTCATATATGATCCATGAAGAGGAACTGTTGTGTGACTTTGGAGTAAGTGAAATCAATTAAGCAAGAAAAAAAATACATACAAGATTATTAACATAACATGTAACTTTCTAGTTTCTATCGTTGTTTTTATAATTAAACTTGCGTAAATTTACAATTCTCTTGCATAAATTAATATAAAATTTGTTTGAGCACCTCACGTATTTAACATCAGTTAATTAAGGATTCTGGATTTGGACAGTACGTAACTTATGTTACAATATTTTATGCTGTAAAAGATGACATGATTCTTTGCTAATTCACTTCTACTTGTCTCTAAGATTAGTCTTATAATTATATTTACCCTACTACAAAATTATCTTTCTATATCAGTTTATGCCGACCATAATTATTAATGCGTCGTAATAAACCATTATTGTAGTAGTATTAGAAAATTCATCTTTAAATCTTCAAGCCTGAGAGGATTTGATATGGATAAATTATCACCAAGATGTATAGGGACAGACCGGAGGCAACAAGGGGCGCCTCATCAATTTTGTTTTTGTTTTTTAAAATTATTTATATTTTAATTTTTTATTCAAATGTAATTTTGTAATTTTTTTGAGGTACTAATTTTGTAATTATTAACACAATTATATGTGTATTTACTAATGTATGTAAAGGTCCGTAAAGTAATGATAAATGATATATACCATAAATAATAGTTTTATTCTTGGTGTTGTACGCATGTTAATTATAGGCAATATATATACAGTATTTTATAAATTATAGCATTTTATTATATTGACAGACTCTAAATTTAATTGATTTCTTAATTAAAATATAAATTCTCTTGAGGTGATTTAAATTTTTAATATATGCTACTATAGATTAATTAATATTTTACATGTCATATTTTAGTCATGTGATCATATCTTATAATTTTCATAATTTGTCAGATCTAACCCTACTATATTATGAAGGGGATTTCCCAACATGAAAAAATGTACCGAAAAATTCTTATATAAAGTACTAGTACAATTAGTATTATTTAATTTGACTGTTTCATGTTCTCATTTTTACTGGAAATAGAAAATAATAATAAAAATATATTTGATTGGATTTTTAAAAATATTTTCAATAAAAAAATTTTCCAAACAAATCAAAAAATGAAAACAATAAAATTCTATTTTCAGTTAAAAATACAAATCTCATTTTTGGTAAAATAAAAATACAGACAAAGAATATAATTTTAAGTAAATCTAAAAATACATTTCTTTCTTTTCCTTCACACACTTCTCCCCTGACAAAGCAGAAAATAAAAAGTCAAATTTAGAATTCTAATCTTTTAAAAATAAAAATAATTTTCAAAAAATAAAAAAAAGGAAATAATAACATTTACATATCATATATAATTATCTTTCTTTTTCTTGTAGAGATTTCAGCTGTTTTTAAGGGGAAGGAATTTTGTTTAAGTTGACTAAGATTTCTATGAATAATAAAATTCTTACTTTAAATATTAACACTATTACATACTTATAATTCTTGAACATAGGTAAAATCATTGAATTTCTAACTATTTTTTTGACCATACAATCATTTTATAAAATCGACCTCTATATAAAATATCTCACACAGGGAATCTTTTGCTCAATGATTGAACTAAAGTACCCCATGAAGTATGAGAAACAATTAGAAATTAAGTTTCAAAGGATTTGTTCGCTAGTCCTACATCTATACAATGCTTATTTTTTCCATTAAAATAAAAAAGAAAATTGGACTAGATGAACCAACATGGACTCCAATTAAATACACCTGTACCATCCCACTAATTAAGCTTATAAGTACATAAGAGCTATAAATAGAACTAATACTGCGAGGCCAATCAACTTGGAAATTAAACACTCTTAATCATATCTTGCCCCTAAAATATTCTTATCCAAAATGGGTGTTGAGAATGGAAATTTCTCCGTAAATGTGACCAATGAAGAGGTGGTGGCAGCAGTAGTACCAATGCAAGAATATTGGCTCCCACTTTCTAACCTTGACCTACTTCTACCTCCACTTGATGTAGGAGTCTTCTTTTGCTACAAAAATCCCATGCTCAAATCCACAACCTTAGGGAATAGTGGCACCAACAAAATGACCTTTGGATCTATGGTGAGGTCTCTTAAAAATGCCTTGGCACAAACTCTAGTCTCTTATTATGTATTTGCAGGTGAAGTTGTGCCTAATAATATGGGTGAACCCGAGGTGCTTTGTAATAATCGTGGAGTTGATTTTGTTGAAGCTGAGGCAGATGTGGAGCTAAAGTGCCTCAACTTTTACAACCCAGATGACACCATTGAAGGAAAGTTTGTTACTAAGAAGAAGAATGGTGTGCTTGCTGTCCAGGTACTATATGTAGGTAGTACTATGTGTTAACAATAATTACTAACAGGCCATAATGACACTATATTCATTACAAACATCAAAATATGCATGTGATCTATATATAGTAAGGCGACCTATTATTTTATGGGTCCATCATAAAATAATAGATAATGATTTTTTTTATTCACAAGAATCAAAGATATATTATAAATTTATAATAATTTATATATTTTATTCATTCAATATTTAAGTTAAACTTTTTTTATATAGATAGAAATCCTTTGTGTACAAATATGATAAATATATATTCATAAAAAAAATATAACATTTCATTAAAAATATTAAATTTCTTTACCACAAATACATACAAATAATAAAATATCACATACGAATAAACAATTATTTATTTTTGTAGAAGTTGAAATTTTGTTAGTTTTAATGCTTAAAAGGTTAAACTTTAGGAATTAAAGGAGTTTTAGATAAGCTAGCAAGATGGAGTTTTCGCTTAAAGAAATTGAATTTTGTTTCCCTCTCATATTATAATTGACTGAATTTTTTATCCCTAGCTTTCGGCCATGGACCTAGGTGGTTGCACCACAAAACAACCACAGGGCCAACCCTAATAAGAAAGAAAATCCTAATTAATGTGAAAACCAATTTTTTTTTATCAATAGTTATTTGAACTCCTAAAATATCACTAAATTGATACCTACCTATCATTCCTTTTTTGTTATTTTTATTTTTTTTCTCACATCACATTATCCATCATATCAATTATATATATATATAGAGCTACTCTTAGATGTTCAAATATCTTTTTTCACTGTCTAAGTCATATGAACCGTGTTTATTGTCACAACTTATTTTATGTTATATTTTTATAATTAAATATATTTTATGTCTTTGTAGTATACTCATTTTATGGTTTTAGTCCCTGTAACATTTTATGTTATGATTTTAGTCCTTCACACTATTTATTGATGATATATCAATAATGTATTTGAGAATAGATTTGATATTTCTTAAATAATAGATGCTAAAATAAATATTAATATAAGAGGAATCAATATCAAAAGTTTCCTGGAGATATAATATTGGTTGAATTATTAAGAAGGAAATCCTGGAGATATAATATTGGTTGAATTATTAAGAAGGAAAATGAGAAAAAAAATCATGAATTTAATTCTTTTTATTGACAAAAAAACTAATAATTAGTATTTATCGTTCAAAAAAATATATCAAAATTTTCCAATTTTATAAGGACTAAAAAAATTATATGGACTAAAAGCATTAAATAAATATATTATGAGAACTAAAAATATATTTAATTCTATAACTTTTTAGTTAATATTTACCTTTTAAATAAGCATTGGTCCAAATTGCATTTCATTTAAGCGAAATGCTTTGTGGACACTTCAATCTTATTTCCAACTAGAGAAAGATGTAGAAATAGGAAGTGTTTCCTTAATGCAGATCGACACTTCTCGATAAAAAAAAATATTTAATAACTAATATAACTGGAAATATTATCTATATTTCTTAATTTTTTAAAAATCAATTAATCCTTTCTTATAAAAAGAAGCTGAGGGATAGTATGAGAAGGAAAATGTTTCGATTTTTTTTTACAATAACAAGAATCCAATTTTAATTATCCATGTTCAAATTCTTCACTCTGATATAGAGTGTTGTATTTAATTTGGAGCATGTTTGGAACACTATATGTATTTGGAGTAGTTTGGAACACAATTAATGTTAATGTTTGATGAATCATAAATCCTATGAAACTCGTTACTTTTACTGAGAATGATTTATTTTAAAAAAATATATGGTTAATTATTATCTTATGTAAAATTCTATTGGATGAATAACAATTAAATACCGGAAACTAAATTAGTATCTGCCTTAACGGAGACATGCATGCATGATTTCTTAAGAAAAAGAAAAAAAGCATTGTAGTTTTTTGGTTGGTGACAGTTGTAGCATTAATCCTGCAGGTAACGGAAACTGATCATATGTAATATTTCACAATTTTTCTTCTTTTTAACACTTCACTCGTCATAAAAAAAAATAAAAAAATCCATCAATTTGTCCCCACGTATTGGGTGTGAAGTTAATTATTAGATATTGAATCTTTGTCTGTGACCACAATGTCAAATCTATCCACAACCAGAAACCTAGCTAATAATTAACTAGCAAACTAATTGAATATGACATGATACCTAATTATATGCATCATCCCGTAAGTTATTTGACCCAAAAATTCAACTTAAACATTTATTGCGGTGACAATTTGTTTCCAAAAAGAGCACGTGATTCTTTAGTTTAATTTTTTTTTATAAAATTTGTTTTAAATCACTAAATATAGTTATAATAATTCAAATTAATCTTAGTTATATTGAAATATATGTTACAATGTGTGAAATTGATTCTAGGTGTAAATTAAACAGGCTGGTCTATTGGATCATGCATAGTATAGTTAAAGAGTATTTTATATCAATAATATGTTTTTTTTACAGAATTAATAATATATTAAATTTATAAACAATATATATCTATATATACTACATTTCAATATTCAATTTTTAATAAAGCTACATTTGAAAGCTTAATTATAAACAACTTATCCAAGTGCCCGTCACTTTAAAAGGTTATTTTTTCTTTTTAACCTTGATCATTCAAATATTAGAGATATATACGCACACACACCCAGGTATGGGTCATACGATTAAACATGGATATATAGAGAACAGAATCACTTTAGTTTCTAGGATTTTTCTTTTAATCTTAACCATTCAAATCACATAGAGTATTAAGTATGACTATATTATTTATAAGATTTAAATTTGAAATAATATTTATTCTTTTTATAAAATTTAATTTATAATATTATTTATATTAATTTATTTTAGATTAAAAATATCCCATTAAAAAAAATAAGAGAGAAAAATATCAATAACAAGAATAATTTTGAAAGAAGTTACAATTTAAGATAAATTTATTACTATTAATTAAATTAATCAATTTTTTTAATCTTAATAAATTAAATAATTATATCTTATATAGGAAGATATCAACTAAGAACAATTCTCAATTTAAGATTGTAAGAATGTAGGAAAATTTAAATCTAGGTGATATAACTATATGTGAATAATCAAAATTAAAATTTGTTTAACTATTTGACTACTTTAAAAAGTCATATGCCTTTTACTTTTAATGTTGAACCTTCCTCTTGTGTTTGGATATGCATGTTAATAAGTATTTACACAATTTTAAAACATTTGAATTTATTATTATATTAGCACTTTATAAAATGTCTCATTTTAAAAATTAAAAAATATGAATCAATAAAAATTTAAAAAGTAAATAAATAAAAAATTCTCACAATTATATTTTTTTATGAATATAATTAGAAGGTATTAGCACTGTAAATATTTTTTTGGTTGTTATTAATTTAATTATAAATTATTATGTACGGTAAATTCATTAATTTTTGTAATAACTAAAAAACTATGTATATGATGATTTTTAATTGATTAATGAAAATGAGTTAAACTTATTTTTTATTCTTCTCAAACATTGCTACATCAAATAATTGAATCCATATTCAAATTCAAAATTTAACCTTTTACGTATTTTATCAAATAAAAAGTTAGAAATGATGCATTTTAATTCAAATAATTTTATTTTCATATATTTTCTCAACTTTAAAAGTCCTATTTCTTTTATCCATTTTCATTAGATAAATATAATTCACATTATTACATAAGGAACTCCTATTTTATTTTTCCTTTTTTAAGATACATTATCTAATAATAATTTTATTTTATCTCACATATTTTCTTATTTATATATTTAAACTTTACTTAAATTTAAAATACATGTAGTAAAATGTATAAGAAAATTGGCCAAGATATTATTCAAATATCAAGGACATAATTAGGAGATAGAATGACTTAATTTGCAGCCAACAGCAATGGTCATAACAATCAAACCAATGTTGTTGTTGTTGCATTACATGATGAAGTACTATTTCATTGATATGGCCATAATTGAATGTTCCCTTTGTAGGCAACTTCACTCAAGTGTGGTGGAATAATTGTGGCATGCACATTTGACCATCGCGTAGCAGATGCTTATTCCACAAACATGTTCCTTGTTTCATGGGCCGATATGGCCCAGCCCACCAAGCCCAACAACACCCTCGTCGTCACTGTCGCCCCAACCGCTTCTCGCCACCCATGTTTCCGCCGCTCCCTCCTCAGTCCTCGGCGTCCAGGTTCCATTCACCCTTCCCTACACCACATGTACACCCCCATCTCCGAGCTTCCTCCTCCTCCATCCACCGCCTCCGCCGCTCTCCTCAGCCGCATATACTACGTCACGGCGGAGCAGCTCCACCTCATGCAAGTCTTCGCCGCCACACGCACAAAGCTCGAGTGTTTCTCCGCATTCTTGTGGAAGATGGTTGCACGTGCGGCTTCGAAAGAGAAAAATGGTAAAAGGGTTGTGGCCAAAATGGGCATTGTGGTTGATGGAAGGAAAAGGCTTGGCAATGGTGACAAAGAGAGTGAAGCAATGATGGAGAGTTATTTTGGGAATGTGCTTTCCATACCCTTTGGCGGGAAACCGGTGGAGGAGTTGGTAGAGGAGCCGCTAGGGTTTTTGGCGGAAGCCGTTCACGAGTTTTTGGCGGCCGCCACAACTGAGGAGCACTTCTTAGGGCTAATTGATTGGGTGGAGGCTCACCGGCCGGTTCCTGGTATAACTAAAATTTATTGTAACAACGCCGACGATGGACCGGCCTTTGTGGTGTCCTCCGGACAAAGATTTCCGGAGGACAAAGTGGATTTTGGGTGGGGGAAGGTTGTGTTTGCCTCATACCATTTTCCTTGGGGTGGTGAAACTGGTTATGTTATGCCAATGCCAAGTCCTTTGAGAAATGGTGATTGGATTCACTACTACAAAAAGCCTTTTTTAAGACACGCACTTTACGTCGGTTGTATAAGGAACCGCTTTAATAAGTGGTGCGGTGGCATTTTTGAAATTATTGGCTTGCAAATGGCATTTTAGGACGCACATTCTAAGGCGGTTATTGAAAACCGCCTTAGAATGTTATGTTTCTTATAATTTACGCCGGTTTTTAGTAAAAACCCGTCGTAATTTTCAAAATAAAAAAAACAAAACCGCAACCTCGTCGTCCTCTGCTACGAACTCCTTTCTTTGTTCTGCTTGTCCTTTCTTTGAACCCTAGCACCGGTTTTTCAAAACCCGTCGCAAGAGAAAAACGCGGTGGTAATTCATTGAACTTGAAAAGAAGAAATCACTTCAAGCCCCTCAGCTTGTCCTTTCTTTGAATCCGAAATCACTTCAGCTCTTCCATCATCCTCCTCTTCTCATTCTCCAAGCCCCTCAGCTTCCTCCCCAAACACTGCAAGAGAAATCTAGAGGCAACAAATCTTCTTGATGGAGCTTTAGAGGTGACAGATCTGTTCATAGATCTCTCTGGTGTTCCTGCTCGTGTTTGTTGCCATAATTGGAACAAGCACGGCCTCGAAGACGACAATCTCGTAGGGCTTTTACCAGAATAGAAGTCTCTGGTGTTTCTGCTCATGTTTGTTGGCATCGTCTGAACGCGCCACCACAAACCGTGCACCGCTCGTCGTGCACTGGTGGCCTCCGCGAGGGGTTGAAGTCTTGAACCCTAAGTAGGGAAAACTGTTGATTCTTACAGAGAGTCGTAGATACACCTGCGAAGAAGGTTCTTTTATTTATCACTTTATCTTCCCTCTCTTTGTGTTTTAGATTTTGACGAGGAAACTGATCTGTTTGTTGTTGATTCTTGTAGAGGCGAAGTAAATTTAGGAAGGTCTTGGAAATTCGAGGTACAGAGGCATGGAATTTTGTAAAGTGACTTTTAAAATTTTGAATTCCTAATTTGGCTTATTTTTTTTTGTGATTTAACAAATTCCTTGATATTATCCTTTGTTAATATACTCCAAGTCCAATGTGTCCTTTCAAAATCAATGTGGCCGCAACATCAAGGTTTTTGGGTTTATCATGACCACAACACAATCACAGTTATGGCCTCATCAGATGCGGTTGTCTGCAATTTCCCATTTTCCCGCAATCCTGATGAAACCACAATTTGAAACCTTAATTATATTATATTGATTAGACTTATTTTCAGTAGTCATGAGTTTTTTAAAAAATGCTTGCACTAGCCATAGATTTCCACTAACATTCTCTTCAAGTTTCTGCAGCTGTTTTCTTCCTTCTCTGTGCATCCCCCCTCAATACAAAAAATAAAATCTATTTATCCCAAATTTTGTTTGTTGACTTTGCTGGGCATCCTTTTGCTCATGAATTTAATAGGGCCACACTGGCTGTGTCAATGCGGTGGCTTGGAATTCCAAAGGTTCGTTACTGATATCTGGATCAGATGATCAACGGGTATGGCACATATTTTATGTCATTTGTAGTTCTGTAGTCTCATACACTAGAATGGGAGATTCTTTTTTGGAAATATATGAGAAATGAACTTTGACATATTTTAGGGTCCATGAAACTATTGAATATGTTTTTTCATATAGAATGTTCCATTATAAAATTCCCCTGTCTTCTTGATGGGCTAAAATGAAGTTTCTTTGTCCATGATTAAATGAGAGACTTTGACATCTCTGCCACTTATTGTGCTTGCTTCTAGTTCTCACACAGTTGTGATTTATTTTCAAACCAAGTAGAGAGAATGATCAAGAAGCATCAAACTACAGAGAATAATTCTTTTGTTTGTCTTACGTCTTGTTTTGCCTGATATAATTTATAATTATTGAGTCATGACTAGTTTGAAAAGTTCAGTTCTAACTCTCAAAAGGTAGCAAACAGACTGATAGAGTCATGGAGCAAATGATTCCAGCCTCTCTGTTTTTGGTTTATACTAACCCTCTTAGACTGCTTTAGCAGCAGAAGGCATTGAATTGTTTTTCTGAAATTTTGCTTGATATTGTCTTACCTAATTTGGCTTATTTTTTTTTTTTGTGATTTAACAAATTCCTTGATATTATCCTTTGTTAATATACTCCAAGTCCAATGTGTCCTTTCAAAATCAAAGATTAGTCTTGTACGTTATATCCAATGTCATGATGGCGTCAATATCCAATCCATGATGACTTTGTAGCCAACATCATAATGAAGCTCCCACATAAAAAAGCCACTAAATATCAACTAGGAAGAACCAGACCGTAGAACAAGTCTGTAGTTGGATAATGTACAGAAGAAGAACTGTTAATATTCTTTGAAAGCTCTAGACATGGTTATATATATATATATATATATATATATATATATATATATATATATATATATATATATATATATATATATATATATATATATAGTGTCCCATTATATCTATCAATCGTTGACCTTTCCATATAGATTAATTCATATTGGAGTAATTCAAGTGTCATAACTTTATCGGATGTCATAATTTGAATGCTTCTCACTATAAACTCTTTAGTGGGGTTTAGTGTATCACATGCTCTACATCAGTGTACTGACAAATTATAAGGTACTACTAGTTGATAATTTTCATGACATCAGCCAATTTCACATCACATTATTGGAGGAACTTTCCAATTCTTAGAATGTCTTAGATCACATATATTATATAGCTAAGAAATTATTTACTTTTTCTGGTTAATGCCTGGAGCTGGGAGCATGCATGTATCAGAAGTTGGAGTTAGGTTCAGAAAAAAAGTTAGACTCTAATAATTCCACAAAAATAAGAATAGCCCGAAGATCTCTATAGTACATTGCTTTCTATTTTTTAGCCTCTTTTTTATTTTATTTTATTACTTTCTATGGCGTGGTTTTGCCTTTTTGTTTGGCCTAGTGGTAATGTCTCTGTCACTATTTTATACAAATTCCACTCAAAAGATTGAATAGGCCTGGCATTTTCTTATTAGTGTACAACATTAAGTGATTTTCAAAGTTCCCCACTAAAATGAGATCCCTTCAGTAAATTATGCATTCTTCATCTTGATTGATTCCACCTCGAATCCAGAAAATGAACTTTGTCAATCATGATACCTTTAGTAACAACATATATATTTAGGGTTCTATAGCCAAAGAAAAAGAAAACATTTGGCCCTCATTTCTCTCTGCACCAGATTTTTGTCCCTGTTTGAAGTTCTTTTAACAGAAAATAAATTAATATTTGTGCATTTGCTGATATGCATAGAAAGGCCAGAACTTGATACAAGATGCATGGAGTTAGCAATATGTTTTAGAAAAATGAAATATAAAGATAAGAATATATATATATATATATATATATATATATATATATATATATATATATATATATATATATATTAAAAAATTAATATATTTATGCCAAAAAATAATATATTGAATTTAATTAGTAAGTGAATTATTTATAGTAATTAATATTTATGTAAAATATAAATTAAAAACAAAAGAGAGTATTTCTGGGGTAGTGTAAAAAAACACAATGAAATAACACCCTAACATCTCTTTTAAAAAGATTAGTTCTTATAACATCCTTTTAAATCAAACAATATTTTTTCTTAAATAATGAGGAGATCATCAAATAAAATTAAATATACTTTTATAGTTAATGCTATTAATTTTATTTTCTCTTTTTCGGCTAGTCAAGGCCACCCATTGTGTACATATATTAATTATGGATTTAACAAAGAATTAAGCCGATACATAAATATTTTATAAAAAGAATTATTATAAATATTAATATATATTTATAATTATGGATTTTTTTACATAATAACCGTCTTTGAATGTCGACCAGACGTAACATTCAAAGACGGTTATTATGTTATAACTGTCTTTGAATGTTGAACCAGACACTGCATTCAAAGACGGTTATTACATAATAACCGTCTTTGAAAATTTTTCACTTTCAAAGACGGTTATTATAATAACCGTCATAAAAAGTAATTGCGTTTCAACGACGTTATATACAACGACGGTTTACAACCGTCGTTAAAAGCACTTATTAACCGTCGTAAAAAGCCATTTTTCTAGTTGTGATTGTGTACATGCACCTTGCCAAGAAACAGTTGGAGATCATAGAATCTGAGGCTGCTCATGTCTTTAAGCCCTTAACTTGGGACTACCTTAACCAGTATAATTGATATATATGGTGTTGAGTGTGTTGTTATTTGTTAATATGTACTAGTGATATAACCAGTATAATTGATATATATGGTGTTGAGTGTGTTGTTATTTGTTAATGTGTACTAGTGATATGTGTTTGTTGAAATGTTCATTTAGTTGTTGTAACAAAATTATATGTTACGTGGTTGGTCAAGTTTGTAGAGTGTAAACACGGTTGATTTGGAAGGGTTTGCTTTTAGCTAATGATGTGATTAGTGTGTTGGTGAATGTATTAGAAATTAAAGTGAACCTAGGCAAAATGATAATTAATTTCCTTAATTGGATATGCTGAAAACGCGCGTAGAAGCTATAATTGATATGGTGCAGTACATGTTGATGACTTGAAAGTTGAACTAATCCTCTAAATAACGACTTATAGTATTTGGAAGAAATAGGCCAATTATACACTTTACGTCAAATTCTCTTAGAAGTAAAATCTAAGAGATCGAGTTTTTATTTTTTTTTATATTTTTAATTTGGATCAAAATATACCAATTTCATGAACAATGGCATAACAGTGAGAGTTTCTTTCATACACTCTTCCTCGATCAGCTTGACAACAATCTTTGAGTATATCTCTATATATACGCTATGTTTTGTAATAAATTTTCAATTGATGCCACATGAAGACCAATGAGAAGGCCAAATAATTTAGCCATTAAAGTATGGCATACACCAGTCTTCTTAAAGAAACAGTTAACACATATAACAATTTCCCTTATGTAACCGAAGGAGAGGAAGATTTAAATGATGCTAAAAATAAGCTATACGTACACATAACAGTTTTGTATCTGATAACTCTAAATTAAAGTTATTTTTGTCATAAAGTAGGAGGTCTAGATGCATCCATTAATTAATTTATTGAAAGTTGTCGTTTTGACACATGCCTTATTGTAATTTTTAAATTTATAATTGACAACTCTAATAAAGTTGTTTTTTGCGTAAGGTAGGAGACCCAACAAATGCATCATCCGTTAATTTATTGAAAGATATTGATTTGTAATTTTGAAATTTATAGTATATAATTATAGATGAAGATCACCATTTATTTTGAATTCTTAAAATAAAAAATTAAATTACATCTTTCTTACAATAACAAAATTAATGATTATCAGTCATGAGTCATGTCAATAGGATATATAGGATGGGAATTATCAACTGTAATTTTATACGTAGAATTTATATAAGATATGCATGTTACAATGTTACTTGCGGATAATTTTTACCCCTTTTCACAATCATGCTTTTTTTTATTTATGAAAATATACTTACGTGATTTCATTCATGATAAGAGCAGAAATACATAAAAGAATATAAGTATAGACTTGAGAGCTAGCATTTAATTTATAATTAATGTCCTTACTAACGAATGAACAATAAAATTTAATTTGTTTATTTATCTCTTTATAAAACTCACTGCGGAGTTGAGAAAAAAAGGAAAATAACAATTGACATTTTTATTCGAAATAAAATTGAGAATTCTACAGTCATGTTTTTAATTAAGTAAAGAGCTAAAATATTTGTATTGAAGCATGGATTCTTATGTATAAATGGGGATACAGAAAATAGAAAAGAAACCCTCTTACCACATATGGGTGGTTTTATGTAAATAGTGCAAATAAAAACACACACAAAGACAGATGATTTAACCTCAACCAAAAAAATTATATAAAAAAAGCCAACTCACAAAATGGCTAGTGTGGCCACTCCTTGATCCCAAGTAGTCTACAAACTTATTCACCACAAATTTAGGGAAGAAATTTAAAAGATATAAACTTTTAGGATTCGAAAAGTGCACGAAAGCGTCTTTATTGGACAAGAAGAAGAGTAAAACTTGAAATTGTGACACATACACACATTCATGTCATGGTCAGCTTCATGACACGACATAGTTAGAAAACCTGGCCAACTAGTCTAAATTCAATGCCTCAAATGCTTGGAAGAAGCACGAAAACGTAGAGGAAATTAAGCATGCACCTGAAGAGCGTTATGAAAACCTTTATTTAGTAGACAAATTTTATGTCTTATATCATCGATTGATGTTTCATATGATGTATTAATATATTGATTTAAAAACAAATTGTTGCGAAAAAAAATATTGTAAACTATAGATATAGATAAATGAAATATCTTTTATTTAAATCAAATCAATTGAATCTCTCGTTCGAGGTCATATGATATAACTAATCAATTAAAATATTCTAACAATTTCTCTTTACCATATATTTTCCATTACACTAGATAAATATCATAATCTGATTCGTAAACTAATCAATGTCTTGCTGATGAAATGCACGCAAGACTCAGAATTTATTGTTAAGGAGTGTGAAGGTTGGAATACTTTTATTTTAAAATACATCATTTTAATATATTTAAAAAAAAAGATTAGAATCATGATACACTTTTTTATTACTATATTTAAGTATTTTTTTGAATATTTAGTATAAAATATAATATTAATATAAATTTAATATGAAAATAGTTTAAAATTCAAGTTTTATTTTTTCTAAATTTATTATATTTTTACAATCTTATATATTGTCTTTTAAAATATAATATATAATATTAAATTTTATTTTCACATAAATTAGAATAAATATACTTATATAAACTTTATTTTTATTTTATATATTATATTTTTATAATTTTATGTATTTTTATCATACTATTTAAAACTTATTTTATAAATTAAATATATAATATAATTTTTATCTTTAATGTATATTTTTTATGTAAATTATAATTTTATAAAATGAATTTTTAATATTTATATATGTCATTTAATGATAGTATTTTTCTATATGAATATATTCTTGTTATATATTATAATAATATTTGTTATTTATATTTAAATTTATTGAATCATGTACGAATTTTTTTAAAAATTAAACTATATAGTACAGATACATAATTAAATAAAATGATAATATTTTCTTTTTTAAAATATGTATGTATGCAATTTATTAAAATTATTTTTTATCTATATTATAATAGATAACATGAATATTTTAATATAAATAAAAAACATTGATATTAAATCACAAACATTATTTTAAAAAATAAATATAACATATATAAAATAAAAATAAAACTTATATAAATACATATTTTAATTTATGTGAAAATATAATTTATCTTATATATTATATTTTAAAAGATAATATATAAGATTATAAAAATATAATAAATTAAAAAAATTAACAATTTTTACATAAAATTTATATTAATATTATATTTTATAATTAAGCCCTTTTTTTCAAAAAAAAATTGTTGAACACGAACAAGACTGAATCATAAAACTTACCTGTTAGTTGGTTCGATCATATATTCACCCGACCACGTAACATTAGTTCTTACTAGTTTGCTTGCATAATTGATATTCCTACACGTGACTTGGACCAATCAAATCACTAGTTCTCGGTTCAATGAATTCCTTCAAGCTGAATTTTAAAACTATGGTGTGTCCTAACATGACCAACTATAATCACAACTATTCTTGGATTCAAGGTTTCAGGTTATTAGCATAATATTATAATTAATTAAATCAATAGATTAATTATGTTATAAGATAATTAATATCGTTATATATAATATTAAAATTTTTAATATATATTTAATGCGTATGTACATTTATATAATAAATTTTGTGATAATTAATTTTGATATAATAATTAATATGCTTAGATATATGAATTTTTATGAAATCTATGATTTGTATTTAAAATTTATATACGTAAAAAATTAATTATTAGATTAAAATTTATTGTTATAAAATTTATTATCTAAATTTATATGCATATTAAATATATATTAAAAAATTTAGTATTACATATAACAACATTAATTATTTTATAATATAATTAACATATTAGTTCATTTGATTAAAACGCAAAAATTATGAATTTAATTTGTGTTTGAATAATTAATTTTAAATTAATTTATAAAATATATATATTTTTTAAAATCATTTCGACGGATTGAGTAATTCATAAGTGTCATCCATAGGAGGATGATGATGTTTGCTTAATCCGTATCAATTTTAGGAAAAAGCAAAAAGGGAATTGCAATAGTAATGAGTATTATGTGACTTTACTCTTTTTTTCTTTCTTTTCCAAAGTTTACACGACGACGTATTTGAATTCATGAACTTGAGGCCAGAAGCATACTCAAACCTCACAAGCAATGCTCAAAGGAACAAATTAACATGAGATGGACAAATAAAGAGAATAATACAAAGAATATTAATAATTTGTAGAAGAGGGAATATTAGTTAGTGTATCTGAAAACTTAAGTTGACAATCCCATATGTAGTGTTCATAAGCTTGCTCCGTTAGTAAAATAAAATAAGTATAAATAAAATGTTATTGAATTCATTTAATTGCAAATATAACAATTTATAATATTTAAAATAGTAATAACGAATTATAAAAAGAAAAAAATATTAAGAAAAATTACACTTAAATGTTCTATCTGAAAAATAAAACAATGTAATTATGTTTACAACAAAGACTATAATTTTTTTAAAAAAATAGAAAATAATATATTATTATCATAAAAAAATAATATAAAATATAAAGAAAATATTTTTCAAAGATGGCACTTAAATATTAATATATTCACAATATAATTAGAATCTAAAATAAAATAAAAAAATATAATACATTAGACGTATTATATATATTTTTTAAGTTAGGGGGGTCATCCCCCAAGACCATAAGTAGGTGCATCCCTATATATATTATCCATTTCCTCTCACATGGTCATGATTAAATCTGAGATTACTGATTACTTAAAAAAAGTTACATGATCTGTGTATTTTAGTCTTATTTATTTATGATAAAAAAAGAATATTGTTCAATATCTATTCCTCGTTACTCTCGTTCTCACGTGAAAAGTCTTCCTATTAGATACCCAAAATTAAGAATTAAGATACTTATCTAGCATAGCCATTCCCATCAAATTTTGTGGGCAATTTACATATGTGCCTCTACTTATTAAGTGAATCATTGCCGTATATTAACATGGATGAATTCATACCAAATTAAAGGAAAAATTTGGGTTAGTTTGGACTGTCAGTTTGGCTTGTATTTTAAAGTTACAATCCCAATTATATTGATTCTAGTATTGGGTTTGAGCACTTAGAACTCTATCTGACTCAAAATAACTCGAACCCTTATCATTTTAAATATTTTTTATTTTTTGTTATACGATTTTGTAAGACAATGCAATAACTTTCTTTCATTCTATTATGATTTCTTTTATCTCATTTTTCTCTATGTTTTTATTATTTTTATTATTAAACCTAATTGTCCAACCTTAATATTGTCACCTTGGTTCATTTTAGGTTGTTATTTATTCATTTTGAAAAATCTAAACCAATTTAAATTGATTAATATTGATCAGTTTGAATTTAAATATCTTATAAACTCGATCTAACTCCAACCCCCTTACACAGCCACACCGAATATTTATAATAATGTTAATACATGCCGAGTCAAATAATTATTTTTCATCTCATTTCATGCATGGTGTTTTAAAAAATATATATGAATGATAATACTTAGTTTAATTACATGAGTCCCCGCATTTAAACAAAGTTGGCGTATAAAAAGGAATTAACCTACGTGTATTAGTACGAGGCACATGTCCCTACTTCATTTTAAAAAATAATAATTAATACTAATAGTTTTAGGTTTTTATTTGAGTGTCTTTGTCAACTTTACATCGATTATCCTAACTCTTATCATATTATATATATATATATATATATATATCATTATATTGGTATAAATTAATTTTCATTAAAGATTTCGAATGTACACTAGAAAAATATTTCTTTTTTATATAATATGATTTATTTTATACCTAAAAATTAATTAAAATTCAAATTCTGAATTACTTAATTAAGAAATATAAATATTTTTAATCATTTTTAACAACCGTTCTTGCTATATTTTATTTGGAGTAAGAGAAAATATATTTCTCATTAGCCAAAATCTAAGTCATCACTCTACACCAAGGTGTGGTCAGTGGTGGGTGGGATTTGACTCTGGTTTCATATGGTTAGTTTCAGTTATTGAAAGTCCAGAGGACTAACTATTAATCCTAATCATATGCACATGTTCGATGCTGTCTCTCTTTTTTCATAATAATCTTTATAGATCTAAGATATCTCTCATCGATGCAAATCTGCTTATTGATTGCATCTCTGTCTTTTCTTTCTAAGTAATAAAAAATTCATGCACATTGGACTGGAGCTTCTCTTATATTATAACAAAAATCCACTGTTGTTTCCTAAAAGATTACCAAAATAATAAGCAAATAATTTTAGGCTAGTGGTTAAGGAGGCATGCTATGATTGTTTTCTATCTTCACAACATTGGGTCAGTACTTCAAGTTCAAGCTAACATCAATCATGATTTAGGGATATTTGGAAGAGCTATTCTGAAATTTATTTGTGTTTTGTCTTATCGTACAAGTACTTAAAATGAAAATTAAAACTATTTATGATTTTCTTATAAACTCTTTTTAACTATTTTTATGAGAGCAATTTATGACTTTTTTTATAAACTCTTATAATTTTGTTTAATAAATTCTACGGTGAAGTTTGTCAACTTAAACATATTTAAGCTTACAACCCTTGGATTATAAATTCTCAGATGATAAATTTTTGGCAAATAAGCACTTAATTAAATTATTTACCAAAACACATGCATCCTAATCCTTGATTGATGTAAAAACTATATTAAAAGCACACTTACCGCACGCCATAATAGTTCATGGAAATAACATTAATGAAAAATTGACTGTCCAAGTACTCTTACGTATTTAGTACACTTTCAGAATTCTAACACGTCACGCAGGTGCGTGGAGGTGACAATAACACAAATCAAGGTATACAATTCCACATCACAATGGTCGATTTTTTTTTTAATTTTTATTGACTTAATAGTAAATTTTATCATTAATTTTTTTATTTTATAAATTTTATCGCTCAAATTTTATTTTCATCAATTTTACTATTCAAATTTCATAGTTTATAGATTTTGTTACTTAATTTTTTTTCCATAAATTCACCATTCAACATTTCACATATTTTACATCTAATTTTTTAATTTTTATATATTCTATCATCACGTTAAAAATAAAATGATGTGATTTTGTTTATCTTTAACTTTTTTAAATAAATATTCATGTCAATTCTTGAAAGTGTAAAACGATAATAAATTAGTTCTTAAAAGATGAATAATTTAAATCTAAATCTCTAATGTATAAAAAGTACGATAAATTGATCACGTTGTTAAATTTGTAATATTATTTTGTTATTAAATTATATTGTTCAAGAATCAATATGTTATATTTTTATGATTAATTTGATATTAAGTTATAAAATTTAGAAATTAATTTATCATTAAACTATTTATATGATCAATTTATTTCATTTTTTTACATATTTAGATATTAAATTTGAATTTTCATTTTTGAGGGATCAATTGTTATCACCTGGTAATTTCAAAGATTAAAATGAGTATTTATCCTTTTTTAGACATGTAAGTAGTGATATAATGTGAAAAAAATTGAAAACTTAATAATATAATTTACGAAAATAAAATTTAAGTAGTAACATTTCAAAATAATGTAATTAAACCTTTTTTTATTTTAAGTCTAGCATATTTTTTCAATCATAAGACAAAAACTAATCTTTTATGATACTAAAATATAATTAAGAGACTAATGTTTCTTTACATACATAGACAAACTTTTGATTAAATTCTTAAAAAACTATGTTACGTTGCCAACCATGTGTTCATGCCACACCATGTCAGTACTACTAGGGTTGAATGTTGATGCTAAACGAGTCACTCAACCACATTTAACCCACATGCTACTAAACAAACAAAACCAAAAACATTGGTCCACAAATTCACAACCGTTAAAAAGTGGTCGACAGAGAGAGTGTGGGGAGTGAGAAGGAATAGTCTTTCTTGCATTAAAGACAAAAACAACTTGTTCAAGTTCCAGATTACTACACCACCGTCCATACATTTACATGTGTCAGCTAAGGTTACAACTGATCATGCTATTCCTCAGAATCACAAGAGATTGCCTTTGCATTTAGCCTTCTAATCACATTTTTCTCTATATCCTCGAACTCAAAATAATGGGCTGGTCCTAAAACTTGTAATAGCCTCACAAAAATCGACCTTTTTTCCCATCAATGTTACTTACAAACTACTCATTTTTTTTCTTCTAATTTTCTCCCTCTCTTTCCTTTTCTGGTGTGCACCTCTCATCACTTTTTGAGCCAATATTCAAAGGTGCCTAGTAGTGTTTGAGATGTCTGGTGTTCTTCTTTGGGTGAGTTGTGGACCCAAGGAGAACCCTATCTCCATTGTTGGTCTTGGCGGGAGAGGTGGCAGAAGCCAGAGGAGGTTTGGACTGTGCAATGGGATCAGTTTTGCAAGCTTTTCACCAGCAGTGGCAGACCCTTCAAGATCCTCAGAGGAGAGGGTATATGAAGTGGTGTTGAAACAAGCAGCACTGGTCAAGGAGCAGGACAAGGGTACAAAGAGAGCACTGAATTTGGACAAACCAACAATTGAAGGTGATTTAACCAATGGGGATCTGTTGAGTGATGCTTATGATAGGTGTGGTGAAGTCTGTGCTGAATATGCCAAGACATTTTATCTAGGTACTCTCTCTCTCTCTCTGTATGTGTGTCTTGTTTTGGCCTTTTCTTGTTTTTCTTAATCATCGTCTCTTGTTCCAATGAGTTTGTGCATTTTTAAAGTATATTATTATATCAGTTTCATATTAAGAAAATTCAGTCATTGACTAACAGTTCTGAAGAAGTAACCCCCTTCATGGTTCAAATTTTAGATTTTTCTCTTCTTTCTTGGTTGATTATAGAGGAATATTCACTTAAGAGAGAGATGTGTTTTATTCACTTTTGCCCACTGTACTATGCCTAAAAAATGCCTTCACTTTGTTGCAAAATGTATACTATAATTGAAATGGTGTTTTATTGCTAAGACAGTGAGGATCAAAAGTCCATTCAATGATTTCAAATTTTGGTGATTATCCTTTGTTGGTCTATTTGATGTTTCTTAGTTATGTTGTTGATGTCAATTTGATTGGTTCATTATGAACTGCAAATCTCAGGCACACAATTGATGACCCAAGAGCGCAGAAAAGCCATCTGGGCCATATATGGTATGTGTGCTTATCCTAATTGGCATGCTACAAAAGCTTATCCAATGAAGCTTGTGGTCCATTCTTTTTTATTTTTATTATTATTACTATTATTAAATTGACTACACTTTGTGCATTGCAGTGTGGTGCAGAAGAACAGATGAACTAGTGGATGGACCTAATGCTTCTCACATCACACCAAAGGCCTTGGACAGGTGGGAGCAAAGATTATCTGATGTTTTCGAAGGCCGGCCTTATGATATGTATGATGCTGCCCTCTCAGATACAGTCTCAAAGTACCCAGTTGATATACAGGTAGACAACAAGCCCGTAAACTGGACTCTGAAATTGAACCTTCTAGTTACCTTTCCTAGTTTGTGGGGAAAATAAATCCTTATTTACATCAAAATTCAAACTAGCCAACCCGTGTTCACGTCGGACGTCAATTATCAAAATGGCCAAAATAGAGCTTATAAAGGCTTGACAATCCTCACCTGATGAGTTAGTTTTTGGTGCTAAGTTAAACTCAGCCCAACTTCAAGATGGTATCAAAGATCGTCGTAGATCTAATATTGAGTCACCCTCAACTGTTCAAAAATCTACCTTGCAGCTTTCCAAAGATGTCCAATTCTAAGTGTGAAGAGGTTGTGTTGGACAATCTTTTTAGGTTGAGTTGGCCTAGATCAAATTCAAGAACAAGGAAAATGGTGGTGCTCAAAGCCACAAAACATGTGAGGATAATGTACTTGCTTGGTTCAGCTTATTTTGAGAAAAATGATTCCTATTTTTTTTCCTCTTTAAAACTTTCCGAGAAAGCTTTAAACCAGAAACAATTATTTTTCCTGGAATTACCAAACATGCCTAATTGTCTTAAGATACAGCCCCTAAAAAAATGATGGAATCTGGTTGTTTGCTGATGGATGAATTGTTATGACCTGTAGAAAGTAATGAGTGAGGAACTTGTGTTCTACAAGATAAGTGTTGAATTGTGTAATTTAGAGTATGTAGTGTTCAATTATGTATAAGTTACTTAGCATTTAGCAACAATAGGGGGTACTAGTTATTTTTATGTGCTAAAACTAATCCAATTTATACTGAAATCTCTGTATGAATAGCCATTTAAGGACATGATTGAAGGGATGAGGCTTGATCTGAGAAAGTCAAGATACAATAGCTTTGATGAACTCTACCTTTACTGCTACTATGTAGCAGGGACAGTGGGCCTTATGAGTGTTCCAGTAATGGGGATAGCACCAGAATCAAAGGCTACAACAGAGAGCGTTTATAATGCTGCATTGGCACTTGGCATAGCTAATCAACTTACCAACATTCTCAGAGACGTTGGAGAAGAGTAAGGATCTTTAAATGCAACAATATCTTGTATTTGAACCTAAATATAGAAGTTAGAATTACAACTCACCTTGTAGTTTAAGTATCAGTGACATTCGTTCTTAAAAACCTCAATTCCAAGAGACTACATTAAAAATCAACAACAAAAGAAGTTAAATTGACAATTCAACTTAACTTAGGACAGCATTTAATTTCAATTATCTATATAATTTAAGGTAGAATAAGGAGAAAAGGAAATCTTCAAATCAAAATGATATTTTTTTATTAAACCAAAAAAGTGATAAACTTTTCCTTTCCCAATGAGATTGATATAGTAGCCATGTAAAACTATGATTTATATTCAAAAAAATTCAGTGTAATAAAAATGCTTTGTTAGAGTTTTCATTAAAAAAAAGAAAAAAAGAGTTCTCTTACTTAGCCGTTTTGACCCTTAAGCAGTCAACAGAATTATGTTATCTAATTATTTCTTGTTCTTGATCATTATAGTGCAAGAAGAGGAAGAGTATATCTTCCACAAGATGAATTGGCACAAGCTGGCCTAACAGATGATGACATTTTTAGAGGGAAAGTTACCGACAAGTGGCGCAATTTCATGAAGGGCCAAATACAGAGAGCAAGGATGTTTTTTGATGAGGCAGAGAAGGGAGTTTCGGAGCTCAACTCTGCAAGCAGGTGGCCTGTATGGGCATCTTTGTTGTTGTATGGGCAAATCTTAGATTCTATTGAAGCTAATGACTACAATAACTTCACTAAAAGAGCTTATGTAGGAAAAGTTAAGAAGCTCTTATCACTACCTGCTGCTTATGGAAGAGCACTTCTAGGCCCCCAAAAGTTAACCAAAATGGTTACAAGAAGTATGTAAAAGTTGTTCCAATGAGCATCAAAAATTGTTTATGCTTGTAAATTCTGTTCACTAGAAATCAGAAAGCTACAAAAGTGTATAATCTTTTTCAAGTTTTAATTGTATACATCTCAAGTAAAAAATATTCATCAGAAATCGATTCAATATTCAATTTGCAAGTTAATATTTTGTTCTTGCCCAAGCAACATTAGTGAGAGAAGAAGAAAAAGGTATGCACGAGAGAAAGTCATCTTTTTATTTTAATTTTAAAAGGAGTTGAAATTTAGTATCAGAATAACTCATGTATATTGCTTCAAATAATTAAATTAGACCCTCTTGATAAAAAAAAGAAGTCATCTTTTTATACTTTAAAATTGTTACAACTTATGTGTCCCTAATAGTTTCAAACATAATAACATACACAAGTTTCACTATCTAAATAAGATAGAGAGAAAATGTTATGCACCAAAATATAAAGTAATTATATATTATCTTCCAATTATATCTATAAATTTTTAATTTTTATAATAACAATCTTAAAAATCCTACCTTTAGTTATTTATAATTGAATGTGAATGTAAATCTTTATATTATTAGTGTGTGACATAAACATTTTTCATTTTTAACAATGAAAGGTGTGACACAAATTCAATATAAAATCTTCATATTTACCTTCCTTCTTATTTTCACAATGAAAGGTGTGTATGTTACATTTCAATTCTCTACAACTACATCTTCCCTCATCATGATTTCACACTTCTTTCACTTTTTCTCTTTTCAATTTTTAAAGGATTCCAAAAGATTTTAAAAGATTTTTTTTTATAAAAAGTATCATGGTGTTTATTTAGGATTTTAAAATAATATAAATAAATGTTGTGATATTCAATCAAGACTTTTAAGATTTTTTTAAAAAGATAACAAAATTTGGTGGTATTTAGTTAAAATTTTTATAACTTATAAAAAGTCTTTTGATATTAAAAAATATACAAATTTTGATGGATTATTTTTTAAGAATGAATTCAATAGATTCCATCATACTTTTTAGTATAAAACATCTATTAAACAATCTCACTCAAACTCTTGAATCGTTAGACTTTTTTTTTTTTTTCTATTGGTTATCAAACTTCATTTTCTATCATCACACATACCTTTTTTCTCTTTTTTAATATTCTTAAAGATACATTCACATTTCTCTTACTCTTTTGTAGTAAAAAAAATGTTAAATATATTTTTCTCCCTACACTTTTTTCTATTGTTTTCTAAATTAAGAATTAATGATTGTTTTATGTGCTAAGACTAATCATACTTTTCTTTTATTGACTATGCTCATCACTTATTTGGACACAATCCTTTCCTTTTACTGAACCCTCAATTTCTTCATTCACATAATTCGATAATCCTTCTATCAATTTTTCAATCTTACTAATCTCTTATAGTATATAAGACAATATAAAATTAAAATCAATATAATTATTAAAAAGATTACAAAAATTATATTGATTTTTTTTATCCAAATCTATCATTTTTTATTAATTTTTCACTAATTTTTGTAATTTTAAATGTACTTTTAAAAATTTATAAAACTTTTTCAAATTTTATAAATTTATAAATTTAAACTATCATAAAAATGTTATAAAGACATTTGATAAATCATAATATTTCAATGTAATCTTTAAAATTCATAATAATATTTTAGGTTAAAATAATCTTTTAAAATCCTAATCTAATTAATCCCTAAATAATTTTTTCTAAAATTATTAAATATCAACTAAACATATTCATAAGAGTAATATTCCTTAATATAATATTCCTAAAATATTCACTGCAAGTGATGTCCTTCGTCTTCTCAGCAACCCCAGATATTCCAAAACCCAGTTACCTGTCTCCGTGGGAATAGGCTAGCTTCAGTGTTCTTAAGCCAAACCCGTCAACGTTCACTGAAATCCGTGAGTGAATAAATGGTTCCTAATTTTCTCATTGCAAGGTTAGCTGTATCACTCACACACCACAGAAGTACCCATATCCAATTGGGTTCTCTGCTGCAACACAAACGCAATGCTTTCCTTCTTTTATTCAATTCATTCACTTCAGGAACCTCTTCTGATTCTGAATCAGATGGAAACCACCAAAAAGGTGGCACCTTTACTGTGTCTTACCTCATCAACTCATGTGGGGTGTCCCCAACACTGGCCAGGAAACTCTCCAATAAGGTCAATTTGAAAACCCCACATGGCCCAAATGCTGTTCTTGATCTTCTCAACAACTATGGGTTTGACAAAATCCAGGTTGCAAAACTTGTTGAGAAACACCCTTTGGTGCTTCTTGCGGATGCAGAGAATACCCTTTTGCCTAAACTCAAGTTCTTACGTTCTATTGGGGTTTCCAACACTGACATGCCTAAGATTTTAATTGCTAACCATAGCTTGAAGAGGAGCTTGAAAAAATTCTTCATCCCAAGATATGAGATCCTCAGACGTGTACTTGGTGATGATCAGGAAGTCGTTAGAGCTATAACAAGTTCCCGATTTGGTATTAATTATGGTGACGCAATGAACTTGGTTCCAAACATTGAGGTTTTGAGGCAGTCTGGTGTGCCCCAAGCTTCTATCTCTTTCATGATGATCCATTGTGGGACTGTAGCCTACTGGAAGCATTCCAGATTTGTGGAAGCTGTCAACACTGCTAAGGAAATCGGGTTTAATCCTTTGAGAACAAATTTTATTGTGGCCATTGAAATGCTTCTGATTAGCAGCAAAGCAGTATGGGAATCAAGGTTTAAGGTTTATGAGAGGTGGGGCTGGAACCGTGAAATGGCTCTTCAAGCATTTCGAAAGTTTCCCAATGTAATGAGGTTGTCAGAGGAGGCATTTAGCAAGAAAATGAATTTCCTAGTGAATGATATGGGTTGGCCATCAGAAGAAATCGCTGAGTATCCTCAAGTTGTAGCATACAACTTAGAGAAGAGGATTATCCCTAGATTCTCGGTAATCAAAATCTTGAAATCAAAAGGTTTGCTTGAGAATAATGTATCCTTTAGTTCCATTATATGCATAACTGAAGAAAAATTTCTGGAAAATTTTGTGATCAGTCTTCAGAAAGATTTGCCTGTCTTACCAGACCTCTATAGAGGTAAGATCAAGCCTTCAGATGTAATGTAGTGTTTGACGGCTTTTGATGGTACTTATCCTAACTTCCAACTTGTCTATTTCAATGCTAAATTGGACTTTGATTTTATCTGCTTTAGCTTTTGGTGTCAGCGTCTATATAATTCTTTTTAGTGGTGATTTTCAATTCAATACAAAGGTTTGTTTATTTCTGTTGATAAAGCACAGCAGAATAAAAGAATACCATATATTTTGTAGGCTGAGGGTAATTCTGATGAATTTTATCTTGATGGTTACCCTCGTGTTTTAAATATGTTTATCTTATCTATAATGGGAACATTTGTTTCAGCTCAGTAGTCTACTAGTTTGTACTGTTATCACATAACCATCCTATGCTTTTTTGCCTTTCATTTTAACTAAAAGTCTCATGAAATAGACATGTCTACAGTTAAAAATGCGGTAAACTTTTTGAATGTCTTGGAGGAGTGGAGGAAGCCCCTTGTTATTTGTTAGAGCATGTGGAATGGATCAATAACCAATATTCATTTCAATGGAATGAAATTGTGCTACCATTATCATTCTAAGTAATGAATTATGTTATGGTGTCTTACTAGTGTATGATGTAGCCCCTTCAACTTAAAATTGTCTCTACATCTTGTTAGTGCACACTGCTTTTTGGAGTCATGGATGTTTGTAGATTTGAACAATGGTCAATTACTGGTAATCTTAACGATTTTGAAAGGACCCCAGTTACTTGGAAATTATAATAGTTTTAGTTAGAAATTTAGAATATCTAAGTGCTTACAGTTATATAGAAGTAGGAATTAGCTTAAATTAGGAGAGGGTAGAGAAGTGGGCATTCTGTTTTGCTTATATTTGAGAACTGAGCATCACTGCGTTATGCATTGGTGGTCACTGCGTTATGCATTGGTGGTCACTGTATTTTAATAAAACCAGAATAACATCTACGACGGTTATGTGTCAGTCCCCTATTCATTCATTTCCTGCTGGCAATGTTTCTGCATTGAGCTTTTCTGTTCATTATTCTTCCATTGTTATTCAACTACTCAGTGATCATATGCTGTAAACAGGGCTGTTTGATACAAATTATATTAACTTAAGTATAGAACTACAACATTTTCTATAATGTATGTCATGAAACCAATAATAACCAAGAAAATGAAAAAACAAAGCATTGTCAAGACTGAAACATGACGGCAAAAATTGAGAAACTACCAGGCATGCAAGCAAAATTAACAAAACTACTTCAAGTGTCATTTTTATCTTCAGCTGTCTCTTCAAAATTTGTAATTGAAAACATTTGAATAATAACGTAAAAACTAACTAAAAACCAAAAATGTATCATGATGATATAATTCAGTATTGTTTCTGTCTACATTCTACTGTTAGATACAGCAATGGAAGTGTCTTTTTCCCTCAGCATTCTTCTCTGATACATGATAGAGTCTCCATCCCTTATTTTTGCATGGTTTTGTTCCGTAGTTAAACTCAGAGGATCATTGCAGCTTGGCTTTGCAGATTGTTTAGGCAAAGGTCTTCAACCTGTCAGGACCCTAAAATAATTTCCCATAATGAAAGTCACTTGGAATTTAAAATTCACAATTTGAAAGCTAGAAACCTATGCTTACCTTATTCAAACGCATTTTTGTTAAACTGCAAAACTCTTGTATGTTGCTTTGGTGATCAATTTCCATTTTGATGTTTCTGAAAGACTACATTGTTGATATATGAAACAGCTTTTGCATTCCTAGATGGGTGTAGTCTTTCGTTGGTTTGTACGGTGGATGAGAGTAGGATAGTTGTGTGTTACTTTTATTTTGCTACCTTTTGCTGAACACACAAATCTGATTTTGAATTTGTTGCCAACTTAAGCAAACTTTTATTGTCCCTTGCCACGAGGTAGACTTCATGTGAACCTCCACTTCTTGTACGAACACCTTAGAGTGTTTTTGATTTTTTATTTTTTTTGGTATTCGTTTTTGGTTTAATAACCTCTTTTAGTTAAAATTTAAACTTGTTGTATTCAAATTTGTCGTATTTTGTTTGATTGATTAGAAGTTGACACGTGTAAAATTTTGTAATATGTAGGTTCTCATATTGTTTATATTATTGGTTATTGATTATTTATTGATTTAAGGAAAAAAATGATATTCATAATTCAAGGCAAAGAGAGTCTAGACTCAAATAACACTTACAAAGTATTTAAGTTTACATCACTTTAATGAGGTGAGTGAAAATTTGAACCAATAACTTTTCAAATATGATAATGTCTTGTTCTCGTCGACTAATTTCTTGGGCTAAATAAAATATTATTTAGTCAAATTTATAATATTTTAATGATTAAAGTAAATGAAAATATTTATTTTATATAAATCTTTATAAACTTAAAAATAAAATTATTAAGTTCATGTACCACTATAACTACATATATTATATGATATTATTATTTTCTTTAAATTGTATAATTTTACTGTTAATTTAAATATCATTATTATAAATTTTAACTTGAGTGTTATTATTATTATTACTATTATTTTAAATCATGTATTATATTTTTATATAGCATTTATATGTAATAAGTATTTTAATCTATGTATGCATTATGAGTTATTTAAATGCTACGTACTATCTAACTCAATTATTTGAAAAAAATAAAAAAGTAATAGGTTGTTTTAAATGATATATTTTAACTAATATTTGAGTCAATAATTTTTTTAATTTATTATTTTCTATACTTTAATTTATTCAAAAGTATTGCTTGTAAAATTAAAATATTATGAAAATAATCATTTATGTATGTTTGTAAAGTAATTAAATTATTTTATAATTTTATATTTCAAAATTACAAAAACATTTAAATTTAAGTGTAATATTAAATATAATATAATATATTTAATCATTTTAACATCCAATATTAAAATTCTATATTGTGCACAAGTATCATTTT
The DNA here is from genome assembly GCF_004193775.1 of Glycine soja. Lineage (NCBI taxonomy): Eukaryota > Viridiplantae > Streptophyta > Magnoliopsida > Fabales > Fabaceae > Glycine > Glycine soja. Next base: position 42,726,428 of record NC_041009.1, on the reverse strand, counting down.
GGCATCAAGTTTGATTATTAAGAACTTATTTAATAACAAGTTATATTTTTGAAAAATAATTTGATATTCAATTATAAAATTCATGAATTAATTGAAAAATAATTTGATATTAAATTATAAAATTCATGGATTAATTTATCCGTAGAATATAATTGTTGTATTTTTCTATATGGTTAGAGATTAAATTAAAAATTTTGTCTTTCAATTTTAAGAATTAAATTATCATCAATTTATATATACCTTGAGGAATTACAATGATTTTTTAGCCTTCTTTATTTCCTTCCTCTCAACTAGGTAAATATATTTTCTGTGCAAATGTTATACGCTAGAGAAGAAAAAATTGGGCTTTTTATCATGAGTAGTGTAATTTTTTAATTAATTACTGACATAAATATATTTTAAAAAATTACAAATATAGACAAGTTGTATTTTGAAAGAATATACTGAAACACGATTTTTCTTTTAAAAAGACGACTTATTCATTTTTGTATGTTTTCAAAATCCATCCATTTTGATAATTAATTAGAAAAATTGCACCACTCTTGTTAAAATAAAAAATAAAAAATAAAAACAAAAGCCAATAGTTTGAGAGAAAAAACCTAGCTACCTTGAAAATGATGTCCTTGCGCTGCGCTAAAGCCCACTTACTGGTCTCCGTGTCATTAGCTTACTGTGTTGTGCATTGCATTGCCCCTTCATCACATCATCAACAACATTCACTTCAATTTCTGAGTGAGTAAATGGTGCGTAATTTTCTTCTCATTGCAAGATTAACTACATCATTCACACACCACAGAAGTAACCCGATCCAATTGGGTTCTCTTCTGCAACACAAACACAATGCATCATTTTTTTTCTTCAATTCCTTCACTTCAGGAATCTCTTCTGATGCTGAATCAGACGATGAAAACCACCACAAAGGTGACACCTTTACTGTGTCTTACCTCATCAACTCATGGGGATTGTCCCCAAAACTAGCCAGTGAACTCTCCAATAGGGTCAATTTGAAAAACCCAGATGGCCCAAATGCTGTTATTAATCTTCTCAACAAATATGGGTTTGAAAAAACCCATCTTGCAAAACTTGCGGAGATAAAGCCCTCCGTCATTGCTGCAAATGCAGAGAATACCCTTTTGCCGAAACTCAAGTTCTTCCGTTCTATTGGGATTTCCAACGCTGACATGCCTAAAATCCTAATTGCTAGCCATCATATGTTGTTTAGAAGCTTGGACAAATGCCTCATTCCACGGTATGAGATTCTAAGTAGTTTACTTCGTGACAAAGGGGAAGTTGTTAGAGCTTTGAAAAATGCCCCATTTGGTTTTACGTATGTTGACATGATGACACACTTGGTTCCAAACATTAGGGTTTTGAGGGAATCTGGCGTGCCTCAAGGTTCCATATCTTACCTGTTGATGCATTCTGGGACTCTAGCCTACAGGGACCATTCCAAATTTGTGGAAGCTGTTAACACTGCTAAGGAATTTGGGTTTAATCCTTTGAAAAGAACTTTTGTCGTGGGTGTTGAAGTTCTTGCCAATAAGAGCAAAGCAGTATGGGAATCAAGGTTTGAGGTTTATGAGAGGTGTGGCTGGAACCGCGAAATAGCTCTTGGAGCAGTTCGAAAGTTTCCCAGTATTGTGAAGTTGTCAGAGGAAGTGTTTATAAAAAAAATGAGTTTCCTAGTGAAGGATATGGGTTGTTCATCAGAAGATATTGCTGAATATCCTCAAGTTGTAACGTACAACTTGGAGAAGAGGATTATCCCTAGATTCTCGATAATCAAAATGTTGAAATCAAAAGGTCTGCTCAAGAAAAATTTGCACTTCAGTGCCATTATTTGCATAACCGAGGCAAATTTTTTGGAGAAATTTGTCATCAATTTTCAGAAAGATTTGCCTTTCTTGCCAGATTACTACAACAGTTTGGCAAATCAACAGAATGTATTATAGGCTTTGAAGGCTTTTGCTGGTGATTGCCCTAACTTCCAGCTTTTCTCTTTCATTGATAAATTGAACTTTGATTTTTGCTGGTTTTTCCTTTTTGTGTCAGTAGTTTTGAGTTTTATTTTCCTTGGGTGGAGAAACTTTTGGTCTGATTTATAGCATATTGATTTTATAATCAAGTATATTAATCCATTTAGTGGTGATTTTCAATTCAACAAATTGGATTATTTTTTTTGTTGACGTACAACTCATGAAAGAAGTGTGCTCTATTGTAGGCCAGGGGTAACTCTGATTAATTTTATCTTGATTGATTGTTGCCCTTTTGCTCTTTTGTTTTAAATATTATGAAAATTTGTTTCAGCTCAGTAGTCTGTACTGTTATCACATACTTTTTGCCATTCATTTTAGCCAAAAGTGGCATGTGATAGACATGTCTACACTTAAAAAACTGCCATGAACTAAATTGAATGTCTTGCCGGAAGCCCCTGGTTATTTGTTAGAGCATGTGGACTGTGGAGGGTATCAATAACCAAAGTTTATTTCCGTAGAATCATATTGACTTTAGTTGTGCTACCATTACCTTATCAATTTTTAATAAATGAATGCGATTATGGTGTCTTACAAGTTATGATGTAGCCCCTTCGACTTAAAATAGCCACTATCTTGTTCTGCTTGCTGCTATTTGTAGTCATGGATATATATATGGATTTGAACATTTGTCAGTTACTGGTAATTTTTATGCATCTGACAGGGCCAGAGAGTAGTTACTAATTAGTTAGAATAGCTAGGTGGTTACAGTTTTAGAAGTAGGAATTAGCTTAAATAGGAGGAGGCAGTAGAAAGTGGGCATTCTGCTTTGTTTTTATTTGAGAACTAAGCATTGGGATGTGTTAGTACTCACTATATATCTTAATAAAATCAGAATAACATTAGGTCAGGGAATCCACATGTCAGCCCTACATTCATTTCCTCAGCTACAGCATTTTTAGGGTCAGCCACTACTCATGAATGGTGAGTATATGAATATGTTATAGTTCAACAGGTTCATGCGCTGACATGCACGATATACTCCATCCGGCTGAAAGTTAATTGAATTTATTTAATCGAGGATTAACTTAATTTTTTTCCCCAAATTTTCTAAAACTGTTATTTCCATAGCCTAATAACAAATCCCAAATGTAAGATTCCTGTAGATTCACAACATCAACACCTCAGATAACTATAGGAAGAATCACATTATTCATGTCTCTTCCAATATCAATCGAATATGGAGATTGTGACAGGCCAAAATATGTAACATATTTTCTGTTTCATATCTAAGGTTTACTGTTAAAAAGGAGGATTGGTGGGTAAAATTGCAGACTAGTTCAACTACTTATGGATCAGAAATTGTGACTGAATGCTTTTAGTAAGAAAAAGGAAACATATATTGACTTATTATTGATGCGTAAATCTCAGAATAATGAGCAATGAAGCACAAAGGATGCAGCACAATTTAATGCTTCAGATATGAGTTTGTCACTTTGAAAAGGGGTGAGTTATTCATGAATTACAGCAAAGCGTACCGCTCCACTAATATGATTGATAGATTATATGAATATCAAGTTTGTTGATTTGTTTCCTATATTTCCTTCCTCCGAGAGTGGACAGAGTACGTACTTTCATTAAGTATGCCTCAGTTATTTTTGCTCAAGTTGGCTGTTATGTTCTTGCCCACTTCTCAATTTAGGTTGGCACAAAGCTTGGTAATTTTACTGCTACCTAATGTTATACCATTATCAACATATCATGTGTTCTGAGAAATATGAAAGTGAAAGTAAAAGTAAATTACGATTTATTCAGTTGTTAATATTCAATTTTTAGTATCTATATTTGTACAGTGTTTTCCCCCCTATCATCTTGTGCATGTATTGATTTACAATGTTATGAGTGTGATTTTTGTACCATAAAGGAGAGAAGCTACAGGGAAGCCTGAACTGAAAGCAATATACATTTATGCTTGATAATATGAATTCAGTTAGAAATTCTTATTTTGATTGCTCTGTTGTTCATTAATGAGGATCCTATTAAGTAGTAACATACTCTCTTTAGCATCTAGAAATGGAGTGGTGGGTATGTGTAAATTGAATTGGTGCAAGCATGTATCATGTTTCAGGTTAGCCAAAGAAAAATTAGAATGGGAAATAAAATGCATTTGTTGTTCGAGGTTCATAAGTTCAAATTGCTTTGGAGGTTAAAATGTGGAGAAGATAAACCAGGACAAGAATGTTATATTATCATTAATGCAGAGAATTTGCTTTATGGGAGGCTCCATTAATGCATACCAGTTAGGCGATCTCATTAATAATAATTTTGTATTCATGACTTTGATTTAATTTTTTCTGTTCTTTTAGTACACATGTATCAAACCAATTCAGCGTTCTTCCAAAGTCATCACTAGTGTTGGCTAGCAACAGTAGAACATAGAAATTTCATGAGTTCGTAAAAAACATGCTTAATACCTAATGATATTTTCCCCATGTATCATGTATGCATGTGTCTAAGATGAAGAAGCACTACGAAAGCATTGGATTCATATAATTTGAGTGTTCAGTTTCCAATTTTGGTTAATTGTCAAATTTGAAACATGATCAATCAGTTGAACGTCGAAACTACTTTTTAAGAAGATAAATTCCCGTGGGAAAGGAGGCTAGGTCTCCCGGGTAGGAGAGGTATTTCCAACCATTAGATATGGTATTATTACAGACTCTAAAGCAGATGATTCAACAACTACTGTTAAGAGATGTCTTTTAAATTTGAAAAATGTTTTTTTGGTCCCTCTATCAAGACAATGCTAATTCAGCATATAATGAGATAAACATTGATGTGATTTGTGACATTTTTTTTGTGAGAGTTTTGTTTTTTGATTTATTTAATTTAAAAATGATTTCTAGTGCATAAAAATTGTTAGAATATATAAAGAAAAAAATTGTGAGTGTCTCTGAACATAAAATTAGCTTTGTTCTTTCTTCCTTTAACTTAAGTGTATTTTGATAAAAACAAAACAATAGATAGAACGCTATCCATCATTGTTCGCGATAGAAGTAGCTTGAGAGCAATGACTCTCATCCAATTAGTCAATTAGGCCATATAAAACACATTTCAATTAAGAAACCTAAATTAAATATATATAAAAAAATTATCCTTTAAACTTGAAATTAAGTCAATCTTGACTATGATAGAGAACTCAGGCAAGCTTCTGAGGTTGGATCATCATTCAAGCGTTGAGAGGGTTTAGTATGGATGGAGGGAGTGCTTTCTTTCCCAGCACTTTCTTCCTTCATACTCAATCTTTACACAAAAAAAATAAATAATAAAAGAGGGATTTTTTTTGGGGTCACACATCCAAACAACCCCCAATCCCCACCCTAATATGTGAGAACCACCTTGACAAATTCCACTCTACACACATCACTCCATCTACTCCAACTATTGTTTCATTGTCTAAAGTTTTTTTACATTTTCATTAATCACAATTTGACACTTGTGACTTTTAAGATAGCTGGGATAAAATTCAAACTTTTAAAAGATGTGAGATTTTGTGACTGATTTATGATTTTAAAAAAATCTTTACACTTTGAGTACATACAAATTAAATATATAAATAGTTATGCATAATAATTATTTTGATGTAAGTTTTTTTCTTGATTAATCTATTCCAATACTGTATATTTAAATATTTATTTTGGACATTAAGACTACCACTTTCTAAATTAGTTTACTTTTTATATTATTTCCCCACCCTTATTATTTGATAATTTTGCAATTAGTCTAAACTTAAATCATTATTATATGAGTATGTTATTATCTTTAAATTTAAATTAATTATAATTTATTTTATTTCAAATTATAGCAATTAGTTTTATTTTAAATTTAAATTAAGTGATTTTAATTATTATCTTTACATTCAAATTAAATGTAACAAAAAAATTCAAATTTTATCATATTTTGTTTTAACTTCTAATAAGTATTTTTTTTATTGTTTAAATTATAATACTACATTTTAAATTTAAATCAAATTTAAATGTTATTTTTATATAAATTTAATTCATAAAAAATATAATAAAGTTTTTATTTATTTATAGTTAAATAATTATATATAGAGCATATTTACCCAATTACCCTCAACATTTCTAGGGTTAAAATTGTAGTTCTGTTTCTAACTGTCCTTCCCTACCCTGCATATGGTGGTGATGAGGCAGTGTCTGAAATGTGAAACTTGATTAGGCAAAATGGTGAGTGAAAATGGTGAATAGATTCCTCATTCTAAAATTAACTTCATCTTTTCCATTCACCAAATCCATTTTCTTTCTCTGCTGCAACATACATAGCCCAATGCTCTCTTTTTCTTTAACCCATTCACTTTAGGGTTTGTTTGGTAGGATGAATGGAGAAGAAAAAACACCGGCTTTGGCTCCAAAGAGATTCATCAATCATCAGATACATCAAATGCTGTCCTTAGTCTTCTGAAAACCTACGGATGCTCCGAAAGCCAGTTCTCTGTCTTGCCAAGAGGTTACTCTCATTGCTCTTAATCAAATCTCACTACATTAAATTCTGTGAGCGAGTAAATGGTGTCTAATTTTCTTCTCATTGCAAGGCTGTCTGCATCATCATCATTCACACGCTACTAGAGCACCCATATTCCATTGGATTCTCTGTTGCAACACAAACACTCTGCTTCACTTTTTTTCTTCAATTCATTCACTTCAGGAACCTCTTTTGATTCTGAATCAGATGGAAACCACCATAAAAGTGGCACCTTTACTGTGTCTTACCTCATTAACTCATGTGGGGTGTCCCCAAAACTGGCAAGGGAACTCTCCAACAGGGTCAATTTGAAAAACCCTGATGGCCCAAATGCTGTTCTTGATCTTCTCAAGAATTATGGGTTCTGCAAAACAAAACTTGCAAAACTTGTTGGGAGACATCCTTTAGTGCTTGTTGCAGATGCAGAGAATACCCTTTTGCCTAAACTCAAGTTCTTTCGTTTTATTGGGGTCTCCGACGCTGGCATGCCTAAAATCCTGATTGCTAATAGTTCTATCTTGAAGAGGAACTTGGAAAAATGCCTCATCCCACGTTATGAGATCCTAAAGAGTGTACTTTGTGATGATCGGGAAGTTGTTAGAGCTTTGAGAAATTCCCCTCTTGGTTTTATATATGGTGACTTAGTGAATGCCTTGGTTCCAAACATTAAAATTTTGAAGCAATGTGGTGTGGCTCAGGCATCCATATCATTACTAATAACCATTGCTCTGTCTGCAGCGTATGTGAAGCATTCCAGATTTGTGGAAGCAGTCAAAACAGTTAAGGAAATTGGGTTTAGTCCTTTGAAAAATAATTTTGTCGTGGCTATTTCTGTGCTTGTAACTATGAGGAAATCAGTCTGGGATTCAAGGTTTGAGGTTTACCAGAGGTGGGGCTGGAACCATGAAATGTCTCTTCGAGCATTTAGAAAGTTTCCTGGTTTTATGATATTTTCAGGGGAGACTTTTACCAAGAAAATGAGTTTCCTGGTGAAGGATATGGGTTGGCCATCAGAAGCTATTGCTGAATATCCTCAAGTTGTAGCGTACAGCTTGGAGAAGAGAATTATCCCTAGATTCTCAGTAATCAAAATCTTGAAATCAAAAGGTGTGCTAACATGTACATTAGTTCCATTATTTGCATAACCGAGGAAAAGTTTTTGGAGAAATTTGTCGTCAATTTTCAGAATGTTTTGCCTTTCTTACCAGATGTTTACAGAGGTGTGATCAATCCTTCAAATGTATTGTAGTCTTTGAATGTTTTTATGGATATGGTTCTAAGTTCCAACTTTTTTTTATTTCAATACTAAATTGAAGCTTGAGTTTAGCCTTCTTTCATATTTTGTGCGAATATTTTGAGTTTTATTGTTTTGGGTAGAGGTCAAATTTATAGGATGCTCCAATGCTGATTATTTAAACTACTATATAAATCCCTTTACTGGTGACTTCCAATTTCAATAGCTTGGTTTGTTTATTTTCGTTGAAATCACAAAACACATTAAAAGAAAGATACCTATGTCTTGTAGGCCGGGCATAATTCTGATGAATTATTTTTATAGCAACAAGTATTGGTAACTTACTTTAAGGGCTTTATCTTGTTCTCTTCCCCACATGTGATAGGCATGTGCAATGTCAATACTTCAAACTACCATACATTATATAGAATGTTTGGGAGGAAGTGTAATGCTCTGATCGAATCATACTAAAATGAGAGAGATTCAGAGACTGTATAGGTATGGAACTGTATAGTTAAAGATGATTTAAAAGAATTAATTAGTACTAATTATACCAATAATATGCATCTAAAATCAAATCAAATTACAATTTACAAATTAATTGTGCTACTATGACCATTCTTTATAATTAAATACTGTAAAGATGTCTTACAATTTAATAATCTTCCTCTACTTAAACTTGTCACTATAGTGCATACTGTTATGTCGTGGATACATTCAGCTTTGAACTTTTTGTCAACTATTGGTACTCTTGATGTTTTATATATCTTATATATTATCTTAACCAGAAAACAGGGATGATTACTTTAACAATGTTTGTAATCAAAGTCAATTTAATGCTTCTATGCTTCTTCAATGAAGATATCTAAGCACAATGTGCTGAGAGATTTATTAGTATCAAGTATTAACTGTTATTGGTGAAGATTGGAAATTTTATTATTTTTCTCTTGTAGAATCAGGCCATTAAGCTGATGGACAAGGGTGCAACTTTATTTCCCTAAAATATTTGAAACTGCATTTAACTTAAGGAGCTGCTTCCATTATAAGCATTGTGGACTTGAGCACTGTCCTTTATTTTGAACTGATACTACTAATCCAATCTTTTCTACTTGTACATACAAGGACCCTTTTTATGATGGATTGTTTGGCCTTGATATTTTGAAAGAAAAAATAAATAAAAGGGAAAAGGATTGCAAGAGATTGATTGGTAAACCTATTATACATGAGGAATATTTGATAGGGACCACTACGAAATGAACAAAATTTATTAGAGATCAAAAATAAAATTTATTAATTTATCAGCAACTAAAAATTATTTTCTTTATTAGGGATTCAGCATAATTATTTTTATTAAAGACCCAAAACAAGATTGGTTAACTTATTATGGACCTTAAACATATTTTAGCCCAAATCGAAATGACAAGTTTATTTTTTTATTTTTTGAGGCTTCCTTTCAAGATGAAACCCTTTATCTTTGGATAGAACTGCCTCTTTTTCTATCTTCTGAATTGTGTTAAGTTGAGAAGTTATCATCAACGATATCATTTTGTTATGTAACATAGTGAGAAGTACTGTTAGACACCATATACTCTTTTTGGAACATATAGTGTTTCACTGTTTTTGTTTTTGGAATTGTAGTCTATGACGTGCGGTGCAAATTTTAGGTGATCTAATGTATAATGGTGGTAGCCTGCTTGATTAAACAGATTTAATTGAATAACAATATATGATACATTGATACGGTTGAAAAATTTACGAGGACATTTCTGTTAATTGTGTTGTGCTTATCTTGAGTGTGTGCTTTTAGAAGTCATTCATAATATTAACCTATTGTCCTCTTTTGTGAATGATGTACTTTCCAACTGCATGAATCACTTTTGTTATATACATGTTATTTACAAATTTGAACTTCTCAATAATTTGGCATAAGCAGTGCCATTCTTCTTTATGCCCGTTCTCAAAATCATAAAAATGGTTGAGAACCAAGATTTTTTTACAGATAAAAAAATAATAAATACATTAAAAAGAATAATATTTTTTTAAAATTAATCTTATTATTAATAATTCCACGTGACTCTAATATTTTATTACCACTCCTCTTCTTGCTGTAAACTTTTTTAATGGGTGGTTTATTAATAAATGTCCACAATAGAAAGAGCTGGCAGAGGAAAATTTAATAGAAGCATTAAAATAAAATAAGAAACTTTACAATTAAACAATGAAATTACATGAACTTCTTTTCCTTTATTCCCAAATAGAAAATGAGACCTCACAATCCTTGAAAGACACTGCTATAACATCTTTCATACATTATTATACATCATACACTGTCGTAAACTCAAATGACTTGTTTTTTAAAGATGATCATGAACTCAAAATGACATTGCTAAAGAAAGACAATTCCTCATATTCTTTTTATGCAGGGACCAAAGAGCCAATTCTGAACAAAGAAGATACAACGCCATTGTTGGAGCACAACATGAAGAATTTCAACTTCAAAACGCTAGAAGAGCAATCCCTATGCCAATTCAAAGCACAATATTAGTAAAAAGCATTAAAATGGCCAGACTTTTGATAGTAAAAAAATTGTAACTAAAATAGCTATAGAGGGAATAGAACAATTATATAGAATTTCTAGTAACTGATTAGACAATTTATTTTATCCTTAATTTCTAATAAGTGATGTAATATGAACATAAAATAAATAAAGCATATGACAAGAAATAAAAAAACTCAAAGTGTAAATATTAGTTTAGAAATTAAATAAAAATTACATTAATTTCTTGTTGACTAAATGGTAAACAATACTAAGTATCATTTTAGGTAATCAAACGAGCTATATATATCTTTTACTTATCCTTTTAATATAATTTTAATTAAACATAAGCATAAGTGCACTTTTGAATCAAGGAGACACTTTTGAATCCCATTTCACAAATATTAGGAAGAAAAGGCATACCTAGTCATGAATAAAGAGTGTGTTTCACTTGTGAAGGAAGAAATTTTTATAAGGGACACACATGCTGGATGCTTGGGTGTACTAATGGACCTCCAATGGGAGCAATGCATTGCACGAATTCATATGGCATATCCTCTACTTCAAAAGCTGAAGTGTTTCCAAAGAACGCAGTGCTCCTTTCTCAATAATGATGGAATTCAAGTTATATAAATATTTGAGATATAGTTTCTTTAGTCGCTGAAACCCTCCATCTTGAAAATACAAATTTTCACCTTCATAAGAATTCTTGCTCATGTAGAGGAACAACAAATGTGGCATATTTTGTAGAGATTTCAATGGATCATCAGTTAAGTGGGAACATATCAAAGACAATTTTACAAGATTTTGGAGTTGAGGAACCCACTCTGGAACCTTATTTAACTGCCCAGATAGCCCAAGCTTTTGCAACATAGGCAGTGATGAAATAATGGGCAAATCAATTACTTCATCTTCTGTTCACTCAATATATAGTTTCTCCAAGTTTCGCATCTCATTTATTGATGAACATAGAGTTCTCTGATTAACTCTACTATAACATCTTCCGGAATTGTTTCACAATCAAAGTGATATAGATGAGGCAGCCTTTGTAGGGACGTCATACCTCCAAGACTAATAGAAGGAATCATCAAAATAAAACAACCCAAAAGATGTCTTAGCTTTGTAAGCTGGCAAAACTCCTGTGGCAATAACAACATGCTACAAGGTTCAAGTCTGATGTCTAGGGTCTCGAGGTTCTGGAGTTTACAAATTAATTTCGGAAGACTATGAATGTTGTTTTTAGAAAGGTACGAAGAGTAACGATAAAAGGAAGTTAGGAAATATTTTGTAACTGCATAAGACTTTCTTTATTGATCTCAAAAGCAGATTGCATTTTACAAAGAGATACTAAAAAATATATATATAACTCCTACGGGATAGTTGCCTAGAAAATAGAAGATAAACTAAAAAAATAAATAAACTAGTGCATGTATAGCATAACAGATGGTAATGGTCCTACAAAATAGCAACAACTTAGAAAATCTGTTTCAAGAATCAAACAGTCAACACTCCTCCTTGACTCTGGAACAGCATACACCAAGCCTCTGTCTCAAGAATTCATATCTAGCTTTAGGAAGCACCTTTGTTAGGATATCAACACTTTGTTCTTTTGTTGTGCAGTAAATTAATTTCACTTCTCCTTCCTTTTGTGTCCCTGAGAAAATAGAGCTTTATCTTGAAGTGTTTTGTTTTGCCATAAAAAACTGGGTTATTTGAAATTAAAATTACAACTTGATTATCCACAAATATCTGCGTATTATCTTGTTGTTCCATATGCAAATTTGTCATAAGCTTTATGATCCAGAGCTTGATTTACAGCAGCAGTTGCAACTACATATTCTGCTTCTGTTGTGGATTGAGCTATAACGTATTGTTTCTTTGATTGCCATGAAAAAAAATTCCAAAACCAAAGCTAAAAAGATAACCTAAAGTACTTCTTATATCAACAGCACATCCAGCCCAATCACTATCAGAATAACCAAAAAGTCTGAAGTTTTTAACATAATGGTATCTTATTCCAAAATCAATTGTGCCCTTAACATATGTAAGAACTCTTTTCGCTGCCTGAAAATGAATTCTACTAGCACAGTTCATGTACCTTGATAACAAGCTTATTGCATGCAAGATGTCAAGCCTTGATGCACTTAAATACATTAGGCAGCCTATAAGGCTCCTATACAGTTTTTCATCCACTTTTGTAGCTCCGTCTTCTTTGCAAAACTTCTCCTTTTGATTCATTGGAGTTGCAGCTGGTTTGTACCCCTCCATGTTGAACTTCTTGAGAACTTCATTTGTATATTTTTCCTGGCAAAGAAATATTTCATTTTTTTTATACACCTGCATACCAAGAAAGAATGTCATCCTTCCAAGGTCTGTCATTTCAAAAGTATCTTTCATTTCTTCCTTGAACTTATCAATATACTCCTCGTTGCTTCCCAAAACCAGTAAATCATCAACATATAGAGATACTACAAGTATTTCACCATCAGTCTTTGTAACATCCCAATTTTTGTAATCTAGATTAAAAAGGATTGTTATTTATAAATAAATAAAGTTTTAAAAAAATGATGAGATTTTATAAATAAATAAATAAGGGATATAATTATTAATTAAAATAATGATTTGAGAGAAAATAAAAAGGGTATTTCATTTATTTGTTTGATAGAAAATAAAATAGAGTTTGTTTTTATAAAATAAATAAATAAATAAATATAGAGCAAATAATAGGTTGACTACCCTAGGTATAAATAGTTATGTTAAGTCAGGTGTCTCTTTTTGGCCTCATTTTCGTTTTTCTCCTTCTCCTCTCAAAACCCTTTCTTTTTTCCGCAGCCCACCAAACCTGTCTTACAAAAAGGACGATCTCAGGCTCATTCACCGTTGGATCGTCGTGAAATTTGAGCACCAGGTTCACAACCAAATTCCGAGAATTCTCACCGTTGGGAATTTTGATATTATGTCTGAGCTTAAAGAAAAACCATTCGCATTGTAGCCTTTTATTTTCCCGCAAAAACCCAAAACTGTCTCGGTAAAACTATGATCCCGGTTTCGTTAACCGTTGGATTTTCATGAAATTTGGATATGTTGTTCAAAATTAAATTTCTCACACTTCCACCGTTGGGATTTTCGAGATAACATTTGTGAAGAGAGAAAAAGGAATCGCATGAAGACAGTACATGTGTAGGGATCCTTAGAGAACTAAATTTGAGTTTATTTTGGGATGTTTATTGAATTATTATTTTTCTTTATGATTATGAATACAATATTATTGTGTTCTATGTACCAATTGATGTCCTGATGAGAATTGATTGATAAACTTGAGTGCTCTTGATATCTTTGTGTTAACCCATGATTTTGATACAATTGTGAGGAACTATTTCAGAGGTTTTACATTCTATGTTGTGATAAAATCTTTTATATAAATTGTTATGTTGAGGTTATGAAATGATGATTCAAACTGTGAGTATGTGGTAAATTGAACATGTGACAGATGATGAAATACATGTGTATTGAGATGAGATGTGTGTATTGAGTTGTAAACTATGAACTGTGCAATCACACAATTGTAAGACCCTTTAAGGGCGATGAGTATTGTGATGGGATCTGTGGGAACCCGACGAGTTAAAATGATTTTGAAAACAATTGAGTAGATATGTGTATTGCATAGTTCATAGGTAAAGTGTATATGATTCATGAGGTGTGATAACATGTTAAATTGAGATTATACCATTGTGATTGGGATTAAGTGTATGTGATAAATTGAGTATGTATATGATTGAGATATATATGTGCATTGAGTTGTGAACTATGAATTGTACAATCACACGATCATAAGTCCCTTCAAGGGCGACAAGTTAATGCTAAGTCCCTTTTAGGGCAACGAGTTGATGTTAAGTCCCTTTTAGGGCGACGAGTTGATGCTAAGTCCCTTTTTAGGCGACGAGTTAATGTTAAGTCCCTTTAAGGGCGACGAGTTAAATTATTTTAAGAACAATTGAGGAGTCGTGTGTTTTGTACAGTTCATAGATAGAATCTGTGTGCTAAAATGTTTTCTGGGTTGGACCTGAATCAGGAGGGAGAGGCCTTGACGGACTCTTCGGAGTGTAGGCCTTGGGGGTCACACGGTTTGAGTGTTCCTTTAAGCCTATGTTGATGCCATATGGTTGGAGCATTCTCGCAAAACACTGTGACCCTGACTGGTCTCCCTATGATATTACCTAGTGAGAGTGACTTGACTTACTATTGTGTGGTTTGTCTTGTCATGTACTCCTAGGCGGCCGACGAGGTTTTTCACTGACATGGTACCACATTGCATATAGGCTTGAGTCTTAGCATAACTGTTGCATACGCTTGCTAATTGTTTATTATGAAATTGATGTGTTATTATGTCTTGATCGGAGTGTGTGATTCCTGTGTATTGTGATTGATGATTGAAAAGTGTGATTGATGAATGACAAAGTGATGAAATAGTGTGAGATATGCTAAGTAAATTGTATTTGGCTACTATATGTTGTGTTGTTTCTCTCTAGTAGTTAGAAATGTGATAACTCACTCCCGGTTTGCTGTTTGTGTTTGGATCCTGTGATGATCTTGAACTTTGTGTTCGGGGGAGCAGATGAATAGGTGGATGACTATGAAGAAACTCATGCTAGAGGACACAGGAACACCACGCTCTGATAGAATGTGACATTAGGATATTGGTTCTATATTAATTGTATGAAACTTAGATGGTTTTCTTTGAGCCGAGATGACTTTATTATTTATTTGGACAAGTTTGAATATGATGTAGAAGAAAGTGAATGTGAGCCTTTTACCCATTTGAAAGGCTTGTATTTAAAAATGTTTTAAAAATACTTTTAATTAATATTTGAATTTTTATTCCTTTATTAATATATATGTGAGGGGTAGAGGGTGTCACAGTCTTCTTCACATATAAAGTAGATTCACTTAAACTTTTTTTGAAGCCTAAGTTCACCAAGTGTGCATCAATTCTGTTATACCATGACCGCGGTGCCTGTTTTAAACCATGCAAATCTTTCCTTAATCGATATACTTTCTCCTCTTGCCCTTGAACAACAAACCCTTCAGGTTGCTCAACGAAAATTTCTTCCTCCAAGTATCCATTTAAGAAGGCTGATTTCACATCCATTTGATGTATAATCCATCCCTTTTGTGCAGCAAGAGACATCAACATTCTTATGGTTTCTAGCCTGACAACTGGGGCAAATGCCTATGAAAAATCAACACTAAACACTTGAGCATATCCTTTAACAATAAGCCTTGCCTTGTATTTGTTTACAGAACCATCCGGATTGAGCTTGGTTCTATAAACCCACTTGACACCAATCGCTTTCTTGTGGTGAGGTCTGTCCACCAGCTCCCATGTTTTATTTTTTCAATCATTATAAGCTCCTCTTTCATTGCATTTATCCATTTATGATCAACTATAGCTTCTTCATATCCCTCAGGCTCCATCACAACAACATTACACCTTTGGTAGATGTCTAAAAGGGATCTGGTTCCTCTAATGGGTTCTTCAACATCTTCATTCTCCTCCTGAAACTCAAACTTCTTATCATTTTTCCAGTTCCAACTATCTGACTCCAGAAATTTGACATCTCTGCTGACAATTACTTTGTTGCTTTGTGGTAGGTAGATTTTGTAGGCCTTTGAAGTTGAGCTATAACCTACAAAAATTCTAGATTCTACTTTCTTGTCAAGTTTGTCTCTCTTTACTTGAGGTATGTAAGAGAAACATAGGTAGTCAAATGTCTTCAGATTTGTTAGCTTTGGTTTGTAGTCGTGCCATTCTTCAAATGGAGTCTTTTTTTGCAAAGCTTTTGTTGGCAACCTATTCAGCAAAAAAGCTGTTGTGTGTGCAGCCTCTGCCCAAAATTCCTTTGGCAACCCTTTGTCATGAAGTAAGCACCTTGTCATCTCCATAATTGTTCGGTTTTTCCTCTCCACAACACCATTCTGTTGTGGAGTGTATGGTGCTATCAATTGATGTTCAATGCCTGCATCTATACAAAACTTGTTAAATTTTTTAGAGGTATATTCAGTTCCATTATCGAACCTGATCACTCTTGCATCCACTTTGAGTTTCAACCCAAGCTTTAAACTTCATAAAGATGTCAATGGATCATCAGTTAAGTGGGAACATATCAAAGACAATTTTACAAGATTTTGGAGTTGAGGAACCCACTCTGGAACCTTATTTAACTTCCCAGATAGCCCAAGCTTTTGCAACATAGGCAATGATGAAATAATGGGCAAATCGATGCCTTCATCTTCTGTTCATTCAATATATAGTTTCTCCAAGTTTTCCATCTCATTTATTGATGAACATATAGAGTGCTTCCCAGTCCTTCCTTGACATTAAGCAAGCTTAAATTCCTTAATTGCTTCAGTTTTCCAAGTTTTCTTATTACTATAACATCTTTCGGAATTGTTTCACAATCAAAGTGATATAGATGATGCAGCCTTTGTAGGGACTTCTTACCTCCAAGACTAATAGAAGGAATCATCAAAATAAAACAACCCAAAAGATGTCTTAGTTTTGTAAGCTGGCAAAACTCCTGTGGCAATAACAACATGCTACAAGATTCAAGTCTGATGTCTAGGGTCTCGAGGTTCTGGAGTTTACAAATTAATTTCGGAAGACTATGAACAACTAGATCAGTCTGAAAGCTTTAAGCATAAATACTTTAAGTGTCCTAGATTTCCCCAATTTTCAGCAACAGAATTCAATTGACAATATTCAAAATCAAGTACCTTCAATAGCCTGTATTTTCTAGGGATTCTTTGCACAAATTCATTGGTTAATTCTGATTCTTTATCTGCAAAAACAAGTAGCGACCTAGTGTGTGAGCTTTTAGTATTCCCCATTAAATAATTTGAATAGCTTGCTATTGATAAGCGTCGAATCATCCCACTTGAGATTGACTCATCTTCTTTATTAATATGCTGGCAGAAGCTTAAATCCTTGAATTTTCCAAGGATCATCTCACGTAATAAGTCATGAAAATGACAATGCCTAGCTTTGCCATCTACAATAAATGAAGACACTTGCACTAAACTTCTACCAAACAACTCTGTTAAATATTGTTGTACAACTTTCTCCAAAGTTTTTCCTTCTTCAGCTTTTACAAATCCTTCAGTTATCCACTGTCGAATTAGTCTTCCTGATTTAACTTCATGGTCTTCATTTATATATATATATATATATATATTCCAAAATACAATAAGCATGACTTAAGATAGTATGACAATTCATCATAACTAAAACATAAAATCTTTTTTATACCAATTAAATGGGGTTTTTTCCATCTCTGAACTTAGACTCTTCCAAGTTTTCCCCCATACAAATGGAGTCATTTCTTTGCAAGATAAAAGACTACCAATAGCTGCAATTGCTAGAGATAAACCCTTACATTTTTCAACAAAATCAGAAGATATATTCATGAGGTCTTCTGGACAACGTCCATTGTTGTGACGACGGAATGCCTTCTTGCAAAAGAGTCCATAGATTTTTCAAAAGTTAAAGGTTCCAGCTCATGCACCTTATCAAAAGTAGAATTCATACAAGAGTCTACAGCATCCTTGCTCCTAGTTGTCGCTAATATTCTACTTCGATTGTTAATATCAAGCATAGAATTCATTTCTTATTTTCTTATAACTCAAGTTAGCTATAAAAAAAGACAACACCTTAAGCCGGAAAGCATGTGTTTAAACACATTTTGTCTTTGTAATTTAGTGTTTTTCTTTCATTCCTACATTTTTTTTTCATTTTTGTCCTTCTAAAATGTGTTTTTTGTTTTTCATTTTTAAATAACGCTTTGAACGTTAAAAAATATTATCTAAAATATTTTAAGGACGAAAAATAAAACAAACATATTTTGTAAGTATGAAAATGATTTTTTTATGGAATGAAAAAAATGTATTTAAGTCTTTTTTAATTTTTAACTAATGAAATTTATTTGCTAGAGAAATTTCTGAATTTTGTGATTTAGCTAAGGACAAAGTGAGAAACACCTAACTTCTGCCATTTACCTGATCTATATAACGTTTTTTCAGCATGTGTGGGACCATGTGTCTATGGTCCTGATCTTGGTTAATGTGGCTCACGTTTTTTCGAAGTTCAATGAGTTTCACATATGTTTATGACAATGTCTTCACGTGGGTGAGTGGATTCAATGCGTTGTAAGGATTGCAAGATTAATTAACAGCATCGTTCACACGCTATAAGAGGGAAGTGGAATCCTTGCAACTGCACAAAATATGCACCCTTGGCTTAATATTTTATCATTAAAAATTTAATAAACATAATAGAAATATTTACACCATTGGATCACGACTGCAACACCAGTGCAGGGAACTCATTATTAACAAGGTAAATTTAAAAATCCCAATGGTTCAAACACTGCTATGGATTTTCTAAAAAACTACGGGTTCTCCAAAATTCAGGTTGTAAAAGATAAGTCATAACCATGTTATCTTGAAGAGTTAGCTTGCAAAGATAGCTCATAACACATTTTGAGATCCAAAAGAGTATATTTTGTGATGATTAGGAAGTTGTTAGAGTTTTGAAAATTTCCCCACTTACTTTTTTTGTATTGTGACATGATGAATGACATGGTTTCAAACATTTAGGTTTTGAAGCAATCTTGTGTTCTATAAGCTTCCATCTCTCTCTTGATGATCCATTTTCCGTATGTAGCATATGTGAAACACTTCAATATTACAGAAGCTCTCAGTCTCGAGACAGTTAAGGAAATTGGGTCTGATCCTTTAAAAATATGTTTTGGCTAGGCTGTCTGGGTACTTTTAACTACGAGTAAAACAAGGATTTTGCACCAGAATCTTGACACCTAAAGATCTAATTAAGAATTAATTTTTGTGTATCACCAGTATCTGGCAGTAAATAATTACTACACTAAAAGTTACTTTTAATGGCAATTATTTTCCCTTTAGCGGCAGTAAAATAGCCATTAATATATTTACCGACAATCGAGTTAAGGCTGGCGTATCCAGGATCAGTAAAGCTATTGCCGACATTTTTACAAGTGCTGGTAAGAACCTCTTTTATTTGGCAGCAAAAGTCAAGTACTTGTAGCGGCAATTTGTCTGGCCACTTAAAAAAAGTTTTCCACTGCTTACATTACAAACCAATTTCAGTGATTGTTACTAGCATAAAAAGAACTACTGTATAAATTAACGTGGTAATATCAAAACCATTAGATTACAAAAGAACAAAAACCTAATTTATACAAACGAGTTAGGTTACATGGTATTAGACTATTAGTCAAAAGAAAAAATCAATTATACAACCGAGACCAAATAAAATATATATCTTATTTTAATTTAGGAAAGGGTAACAAATTAAAATAGTATTGTTAACCATATATACTTACACAAGGATTTTCTGCAATCCAATCAGGAATGCTTTATTGTGGAAAACTGATATACTGCTCCCTGGCCTGCTCTAGACTCATAATTCCAAGTTGTTTCCATGCAATCCTTACACAAAAATAATCCAATTTGAGTGCACAATTGAACATGTACTGTAGAAAATTCTTTCAACTGCTGTAACTTCCAAATGAAACAATTATTTCCATGAATTACTGTGTCCAAAGCTAGGCGTGTATTTTAAGGAACATTTCTAATTTTGATTAAATGATGTTAAAATATATGTTCATATCATGTGTATATTAAGAAATGACACCATTTAGAAAAAGAAACTTGAAGTTCTTAGTTGTCCCAACAAAGAATTAGGGGACGTCTAATCAATTTTATAATCAAGATTAATCTAGAAGCAGAAAAATAAATAAAATGAACTGAAACAAATGAACAAACGAACAAAGTAAAGCATGCTGAAGAGCCTTTCTATGGAAAGTTGCAAGCTTGTTCAATCTTTACATATGAGTATCCTAACCTATGAAATCAAAAGTTTTCCTTAATATTATAAACCAAAGAAAAGGAATACGGTTATCAAATATTTGCTCCAAAAAATTGTCAAAAGATAGGAAACTTACCACATTTTGATGAGTGGTATCATCTTCTACGATAGTTTCATATGAAGATTGAATCGAAACAAAGTGACAAATCTCAAATATGTATTTTCCATCTGCTACTGAGTATAACTCCATATATAGCCAGGTGTGCTGAACAGAACAGTCCCATCCAGCTCCCACTGTCTACATGAATCCACTTCATTGCGAACCATTTCTAGACTTCAATCACAAGTCATCCAACATTGAGATTGCTAGTGATACATAGGAGGAAGCAAGGAAAACACTCAGAAGTTCTTACATTAATTTTGCAACTAGAATTTTGTTTTCTTTACGAACTCCACAACATCTTTCTCAAGTTCTTCCACCTACATTTAACAAAACAAATAAAAAAGATCAAGATTGATTGTGTTCAACTGAAACCAGGTCTATAGATTGAATTAAAACACCACATCTCAGCAATATCACTCCACAAATTAAGACTGCAGATCAACAAAACCAAATGAATTTTTATATGCCTTGATTATTTTAATACAAATTCATGCTCTGAAACTCATTCACCTTATTACTCCCAGTAGTGCTTGAAACCCATTCACCTTTGCACTAAGTGGTGTAGAGAGAAAAATCTGAAACTCTTTCACCTTATTACGAGTACTATTTGAGACCCATTCACCTTTGCACTTCGTGCTCTCAATCTACATAGTATTGTCCTGGTTCTTGTTCCTGATCTACATACAAGTGAATAAGGATATTAGTTTGGGGGAACACTTAGCTAGTAATCTTCGTGCTTCTCAAAGAGTTGTATTAGACAACACATAGCCATAGACAAAGATATAATTGTGCAAATGACAACAGATCCAGGCTCTGGAACAGGCTCATACCTCATAGGCATTGTGACCAGTTACTTCTACAGTCAGTTCTGCATGTTAGCAATAAATAGTCAGAAACAATTGACACAATGCAAAACTGGTTTGAAATTCTAGAAGTTTGAAATTGGTTATGGAAATCTGGGATTGACACTGCAAAAACAATTAAAAATTTTAGCTGTTTTGTTAGATGTAGCTTTTTCATATTATGTACTTGCCAGTGATAATTGTAAGTAACACTAAACTGATTGCAAGTCATTGTAGTCAAAGTGATAATGACTGATATATATATTTACCACAACTACACATTAGCATGCTTCTATTACACCAAATTGACATTTCATCAAACGGCAAGTGGACTCAACTGATTTCAGATACAAGCATTATAAGAAACATCAGGCATATTCGAGGAAGGAGACAAAACCTTCACTATTTTCACCTAGTTCTTGGAAATTTCCCTCTGTTAGGAATTTGAGATCTGGTTTAGTATTTCAAATTTTATGTGAATGTTCATCTTCTTCTCCAATCCTATTTTTGATTTTCATGATTATGAATGCGCTTAGGATTGGAGATGAATTAGGTTACAGATTCATTTCCTAATTCGAATCTAATCACGGATTGATTGGATGATATTTCAATTTGATTTGTGATCTCAAAGAATTTAAGGATTAATTCGATTGAACTTCCTCTAATGACATTGACTGAAACTTTCATAATATGATCCTTATCTGTAGAACTGTGATAATTTGAATTGCTTGGATTTAGTGAGTTGAATTAATACTATTAGATTTGTTTCAATTTGATTGGAACGATTCAACTATCGTTATCACGGAGACGTCTTTTCAGTTGCTGAAAATGTTTCAGACGCCTAGTAATTGATTGCCTAAGGTATTAATAGGTTACAGGTTCAAACGAAGAGTAAGAGTTTTTGTCTTCACTCAAATAATCAATTGCACAAGTTGGTAATCGATTATAGGTTTACCCAAAGAGCTTAGATATCTGCTTCAACTCAAAATAATAGATTACATGATATGCTAATCGATTATCTTGCATGCTAAAATATAATTTTCCAGAATTAAACATGCTTATTGATTACTACGTGACATGCTAATTGATTACACTTGAAAGACAGATCTCATGGCCCATGGTGCTACATTGGAGATTTCAATGCCATTATGGGAGCTCATAAGAAAAAAAGAGGTCAACTTCCTTCTCTCAAGCGTCTTGTAATGAGTTCAAAGCTTGGTCAGAAGCTTGTAATCTTACCAACCTCCCCACTGTTGGTGTTCCTTTCACTTGGAGCAATGGCAGACAAGGTGCCTCTAGCATTCAGCTTCGTCTTGATAAAGCCCTTTGTAATGAGGAAAGCTTAACTGAGGCTTGTCCTTAGTTGTTGCACCTTTTCTCGTCCAAAGTCAGACCATCATTTGATCCTATTGAATCTTGAAAGTTCCCAACCTTCCTTCTCATCCCCGTTCAAATTCATGAGTATGTGGGTAAATCATCCCAAGTGCTATCAAATTGTGGGTAAATCATCCTAAGTGCTATCAAATTGTGTCTAACTCTTGGTCTAGATCCCTTGTGGGTCGTCCTATGTTTGAAATGGCTCAAAAGCTCAAAAATCTGAAAATGGAGCTCAATATCTGGAATAAAAATATGTTGGGGGATGTTAATGTGGCTATGAATTCCTTAAATCTGGTGTAGCAACAAATTGCTACTGATGGTTATTATGATCATTTGTTTGAATCTAAAAAAGCTGCAGAGATGACCCTCCAGCAGGCCCTCTTCATGCAAAATTCTTTTTAAAAGGACAAGTCAAGGGCACAGTGGCATACTTGTGGTGACAGAAATACCAGCTTCTTTTATTGAGTTGCAACAATATGACATGCTCACTACTATTCCATCAATGGATGAAGTTAAAAATGCAATTTTTGGTTTAAACAAAGGTAGTGTCCCTGGACCCGACAGGTTTGGAGGTCTCTTCTACCACACTAACTGGGGATATCGTAGCCACAAGGGTTTATAAATCCACTACTCAACTTTTTGAGAAAGATTGGATTTTGTCGTTTTTAAATTCTAATAATGTTCTTATTCCTAAATTTCCATGAACGAATAATGTTCAAGACTTTAGGCCAATTGCTTTGGCTAATTATTAGTTCATGATAGTTACCAAAATACTGGTAGAGAGGCTTGCTTTGCTGGCTCCCAAAATTGTTTCCAGCAATCAGAGAGGTTTCATTCTAGGAAGAACCATTTTTTACTGCATTTGCACAGCCTTAGAAGCTGCTAATTTACTCCGGGGCAATGTGGCTATAAAGATTGACATAAAGAAGGCTTTTGACACCCTTCATTGTGACTTCTTAATGGATGTGCTCGAAGCTTTTGGCTTCCATCAAAAGTTTAGTTCCTAAATCCTCACTATTCTCATATCAGCCAAGTTATTTGTCATAGTTAACGAGCACTCGGTGGGCTACTTTTCTTGCACTAGGGGGATTAGGCAGGGGGTCCCCTATCCCTTCTTTTTTGCATTGCTAAAGAAGCTCTCGACAGAGGTATTTTAGACCTTGTAAAAAAAGGCCTATTATTTCCTATAGCGAGCTCTGCTCAGTTCTCTACTCCTAACAAAATTAAATTGAAATTATCTGCCTAAAAAGGGAAATTGTTATCTGTCATGGGAAGATTTCTTCTAGTGAAGTCTGTTATTCATAGTATGCTTACATACAGTTTTCATGTTTAGCAATGGCCCAATGCTCTTTTAAAAGATATAGACCTTTGGATACAGAATTTTAGTTGGGAGGTAGTTTCTTCGGATCTACAGTTGGCTTTAATGCTACGAGCCAGAGTTGCAAGCAATCATCATTTCATTCGAGCTCATATTACTTCTCTTTGGTAAGGTATTAAGCATAATATTAATATTGTGCTTCATAACTCCCGGCTTCTAGTGCACTAAGTGGTTGAATGAGTTTATTGCAGACTTGATAAACATTCCATTGGAGAGGTCTTTGTTGAAAGCTAAAGTCAGTGATTTTTGGAAAGACGGTGAGTGATCTCCCACATTTTCTGGTTGACAACTTTCTAAACATAGTGGATTCCATTAGAAGCATCATTATTCCAGTGCCCCCTTATGGGGAAGATCGCATTATTTGGAGGCTCTCTCAAATGGGAACTCTGTTTGAAAGATTCTCATCATGTTTTGTTTCCTAGATAGAATGAGGTCAGTTGGGTTAAACTGATTAGGAATAAATTTATCCCCCTCCCCCTAAAACTATTGTCCTCTAACGGGCTCTCCATAACAAGCTCCCAACGTATGAAGACTTGAAGAAAAGATGTATAACATTTGTTTCAATGTGTTCTAATTGTTGCCACAACGATGAGTCAACAGAACACTTGTTTCTTAATTGTCAGTTTGCTTGTAGGATTTGGTCTTGGGTGGAATCCAAACTGAGTTGCACAGACCTTTCCTCCATCAATAGTTTGATTGGCTAAAAGGTCATCCCAAGTCTCGAACATGGTTCTGGCCACCATTACCTTGGTTTTTTTTCTTCATCTGGAACAGGAGGAATAAAATCATATTTGAGAATATCATTTTGCCCCTCCAGTCAGCGCTTAACAACATCACTGCATGAGTTCACATCACAGGTTCCACTTCTAAAGGAACCATGAAGAATTCAGTTGCTGATTTCCAAATCCTTAAGCATTTCTTGATGGTCTGTCATCCAAGGAAAGCAGACAAAATAGGAACTGTTATTTGGAGGCCACCTATACTACCCTGGATCTAATGCAATATTGATGGGGTTGCAAGAGGAAGCCCAAGTATGGCTGAGTGGTGGTATTTTTCTAAATTCTGATATAATGTTTATTAAAGCTTTCGCTGTCAATATTGGCATTCAATTTGCGTTTATGATAAAAAATTATGGTTGTCATAATTGTGATTAAGAAAACAACTGAAGAAAAATAGGCCTGGTTGTGGCTGAAAACTGATTCCAAGTTGTTGACTCTTGCTTTCACTACCCAGAGTTTTGTGCCTTGGTATATATTTGCCACCAAGAAATATCTCACATTTTTAGGGAAGACAATGCTGGTGTGGACAAACTTTCCTCTTTTGATGCTCAAAATATAGATATTTCTTGGTGGGATTCTCCCCCAAATTTTATTTTACAAGATTCGTTAGGTAAAAATGAGCTTCCTCACTATAGGTTCTCTTAGTGTTGATCCATTGGGCTCGATTTGGTCCTCCCAAGTGCTTGTTCAATTATCTTTTTATATTGCAATGATATTCATGGTGTGTGCTTTTCGAGATGTTGATGGGGTGTCAACATAGTTGGGATGTCATTCTCATCTTCATCTCACACTTTCTTTTTGATACAAAAAAAAGTCACAATAAACAAAGATTTTAGAAATCCCAGTCAATATATCTCAATGATGAATAAAGAATATATTTCATACGGACTGCTAGACTTTTCCATTTTTAGGGCCAGAGTCATCTTATAGGGTTTATATACTTCAGATGAGAAAAGAATTCATCTCATTAAGGCAATTGCACTTCTCAGGGTTTATATACCTTTAAACATGTCTTTTGATTTGAAGTCATGCAACAAAGATTTAAACATGTAGCTTGGTTTAGGGTCATTAACGCTCAAGATTAACATCTCTTTTTAAAATAAAGAATTCATCTCCAAGGGACAATTGCACTTTTGCGAATTCAAGGTTAGGGTCATCATTGTATACCTTAATTTTTAAATGAATAAGGAATCAATCTCATAAAGGCCAACCACAAATTTTCTGTTTAGAGGGTTAGAGTCAACCTTATAGAAACCCTAATTTTTCAGATGAATTCAGCTCATAGTGGCAACCACACTTTCTGTTTTTAGGATCAACCTTACAAGATTTATATACACTAATTTTCAGATGATGTATAAAGAATCCATCACATAGGGCCAAATGCACTTATTCGTTTCATGGTCAGGATCAACCTTAGAGTTTGTATACCCTAATTTAGCACATGATGAATAAAGAATTCATCTCATAGAGGCAACCGCAATTCTCCTTTTATAGAATCAGGGCCCTTATTTTGTTTTTAGAGGCAACCGCAATTCATCTCATAGAGGCAATCACACGTTTCCAATTACAGGGTCAACGTCAACCTTGTAGGATTTATATACCCAAATTATGCAGAAGAATGAATAAAGAATCCATCTCATAGAGGCAACCACACTTTTTCATTACATGGTTATGATCAACTTTATAGTGTTTATATACCCAAATTTTGCAGATGAGGAATATAGAATCCAACTTAAAAGCAACCACAGTTTTGCAATTTTTAGGGGTATGGTCATTCTTATATACCGAAAATATGCAGATGATGAATAAAGAATTCATCTCATAGAGGCAACCACACTTTTATTATTACAAGGGTAGGGTCATTCTTATATAGGGTTCATATACCCCAATTTTGTAGATGATGAATAAAGAAATCATCTCATAGAGGAACCCAAACTTTTTCAATTTCAGGGTTAGGGTCATTCTTATATACCGAAATTTGGCCAATGATGAAATATAGAATTTCATCTCATAAAGGCAGCAACCATGCTCTTCCAATTTCAAGGACAAGCCCATTCTTGTATACCAAAATTTTGCAGATGATGAATATAAAATTTCATCTCCTAGAGGCAACCACATTTTTTCTGATTTCAAGGACAGGGTCATTCTTGTATACCGAAATTTTTCCCATGATGAAATATAGAATTTCAATTGCCATAAGAACTAATCACTATAATATGAATCAAAATCATCAATCAAATTGATTTATTTAACATGCAGCCTTTAGTCGCGATTGATGCAAATGACCTCAATGATTCTTTAAAAACTACTCCAAGTCTCTATAAATAAATATACGAAGATAAAAGTAGATAAACAAAACATTATATACTTAAAATAATATTCAATTAAATAAATTTTAAGAAAATGAATTCAAGAATAATTGTTCCTAACAGATATGATTGTGTATAGCTAAATTAAGAGTGCATAACATTATCACTTCTTAAATTGTGAACTGAGCAACCAAATTGAGTAGAAATTAATGAATTAAAACATTTTTTACCAATATTTCAATGCAAAGATTAGAATGCTCCACTAGAGATGTTCGATATTCCAACAGTGTAGATGAGGTATCTTGAAACCTGCTGCGAAAAAGAAAAACACAATATTTAGAGAAGTTGTATGATTGTATCCTAAGCCAGATGAATGTGAAATGCAAGAGCGGAAGGAAAGGTTGTTTCTTCAACTAGCACATAACATGTTGGCAGAGAGAAGGTGGGAGAGACAGAATGCTTCCTGCAGAAGTTGAATAGAATATTTTTTTGAGAAACTTAAGTGAAAAAAGGAAAGAGGAAAAATATAAAGAAAAGATGAAGGAAGAAACGAGCTAGTGGTGATTCAAAACTATCTCCAAAAGCCTCCACAATTAGAGATATATGATTTTGTCTTCCCGTGAAGTTAGTAAAATGAAAATAAAAAATAAAAAACATAAGTGATACAAAGACTTCTAACACAAATCAGCAAACGGTGTATGTAATCCAATCGATGATAGTAAAAGAACCTGGACATTTACATGCTAACAAGAAAGATTTTATATTAGAATGCTCCAAAACTAATTTCTACAAATTACTCATAGTTTACTCCTAAGTCCTAACTTCCTTGAATTATGTCATTACTTCACAAACTCACTTTTATTTTAAAAACTTGCATAAATTTTCCCAAAACAGAGCATGTCACAGAAGTTTGTACAAAATAAAGAAAATTCAAGGTAAGTGAGAGTATTTTAAATTGTAGACAGGAAAAACTGTATACTTGTACAAAACAAAGAAAATTCAACAAAAGTTAGAGAATAAGCATACTTTGTATTCTAGTATTTGAAGGACTAAGCAAGTGCATGATTTTAGAAGGCCAAATAGGCACTCACACTTTCAATCATTGGACATTCTTCTACGATTGTAAGCTCCTCTTAACTACGTCAACTTCTAAGAAAGAAATAGTCAAGAAGGTCAAAATTTCACAGCAAGGCTAACCTGACACATTGAAATGTTCCCATTATATTTTAACAACAGTACAATCTGAATATATATGTCTATCAACCTCGATTAATATAAAGGCTAAATTAAAAACATTTATTATAGAGCAAATATAGATCACAATCTCAATTGGTGTATTCCCTTGAATATCCCTATAGCTTAAACAATATAGACCAAGGCAAAGGCAAAACTGTATACTTCAAGCATGTCAACTACAATATTCATCATAACTTAAATAATTTCCTTCTTCTAGAGGAAGCCTTTACCAATTCTCAATATCATTCTCTCACTCAAAGTATCTGAAAGGCCAGTTCAAACTACTAAACTAAAAATCAATTACATTCTAATAATTTTTATTTATTGAATCCTACAGTTTACAGTCAGCATAATTATACTATTCTATTACAGTATGAAGATACCTGTGTATATAGATTCTGCTGAACCTAATTCCATACTGAGTTTTCACCATTCACTTGTTTTCTCCTCTATTTTGTCTTCTAAGAAAAGAAGTAAAAATATTACATTGCACTGGATCATAAGGAGATGTTCCAAATAAAGAATATCACATAAGAATAATCTAAAAATAAATACATAGGAAAACTCCTACAACCACCACTATATTGTCATCCTCCCACAAATTTCACATCTAATTTATTGTTGTTGTAAACCATGTTGGTGAAAACAGAGGAAAAAAAAACAGTTGCACCCAAAAACTCAACCAAGCATGTTGAAAGATAACTTGCCTTCAAAGTCAAATCAAATGTCTCCATAAAGACAAACTTGCTACATATTCAAGGGAAAAGACACTGATGTTGCTAGGAAATGCTTGAGCCTTCAAAGTGAAGTTATCATTTGAATAAGACAATTCATCGGCTGGAAAGTCAAGAAGAAGAAAATATTATTTTTCATTTCCAGTATAAAAAAAAACATTTTTTTTCATTGTAAACATTACAATTTTCTTATTTGCATTCAGGACTTGCTTAGAATAATATAAATTCTAAAAAAGAGGTTTGCATAGAAAGTAAATTCATTAGTTAGTTAGAAATAGTGAAGTATTTCACCACACAATTACTCACAATGTTTAAATTCAGAATGAAGTAAACAAAGAAAGCAATAAACTATAAGAAGTTTCATATTCCACCATTCATAAACAGAAGGTTGAAACATGCATGCAAACACATATACAAAAGTGTCAAAACCAATAGGAATTTAATATCATTTCAAGTCAAACATGTTGTGTGGCCTTATCATTGCATTATTCCCATGTGTTACTTTTGAAACTACTGTTGTGAATAAAAAGGGCCTTCAATCTCTCTCTGTCCAAATGAGCATTTTAATTGTTCCCTAATGAATCCCCTAGCCACTCTAACAGCAGCTGTGAGTCATTTGTTCCCTAATGAATCCCCTAGGTAGTGCAAAGAACTCTAAGAATTAAAATTATATAGCAGTGAGTAAATGACACCTGAAATGCGAGAACCTAGAACAAATGAAAAGGAATCAACAGAATTACAAATACAACTAATGAAGTTAATAAACGTTAGATAATTTCTCCTTTCATCTCAATCTCTCCCTTCCTCTTTCATTCTCATCTCTCTTATTTTGATTGATGTTATATAAAAATTAAAAAAAAATTAAGATTAGGCTACGGAAATAACAAATACAATAAATGAAGGGCAACAGGACCAAACATTATTTGCATACATCAACTTACAGTATAGAGTGAGAGCAAAGAGGAGACAATAGCAATATAAAAAGCCTCATTTTTTTCCCCACTCAGACCCAAACATCAACAGACAAAAAACCCATCAACAGATGAGAACAAAAATGGGACCACAACAAATTTTGCAGATGATGAATAAAGAATCCAACTCAGAAGCAACCACAGTTTTTCAATTTAAGGGTTAGGGTCATTCTTATATACCAAAAATTCGTAGGTGATTAATACAGAATTCATCTCATAGAGGCAACCACAGTTTTCTCATTACATGACCAGGGTCATTCTTATATAGGATTCATATACTCCAATTTTGCAGATGATGAATAAAGAAACAATCTCATAGAGGCAATCACACTTTTTCGATTTCAGGGCCAGGGTCAGGGTCATTCTTGTATATTGAAATTTTGCAGATGATGAATATAGAATTTCAACTCAGAGGCAACCACACTTTTCTGAATTCAGGGACATGGCCTTTCTTGTATACTGAAATTTTGCAGATGATGAATATAGAATTTCAACATAGAGGCAACCACACTTTTCTGATTTCAGGGACATGGCCATTCTTTTATACTGATATTCTGCAGATGATGAATATAGAATTTCAACATAGAGGCAACCACACTTTTCTGATTTCAGGGACATGGCCATTCTTTGATACTGATATTCTGCAGATGATGAATATAGAATTTCATCTCATAGAGGCAGCCACAGTTTTCTGATTTCAGGGATAGAGTCATTCGTAAATCCTGAAATTTTGCAGATGATGAATATAGAATTTCATCTCATAGAGGCAACCACACTTTTCCGATTCAGGGACAGGGCCATTCTTATAGGGTTTATATACCAAATTTGTAAATGATGATTAAAAAAATTCATCTCATAGTAGCAACCGAACTTTTCCGTTTTCAGGGACAAGATCAAGGATATAGGGTTCATAGACCCTATTTTTTCAGATGAATAATTAATCCATCTAGATAGTGGCAACCACATTTTTACGTTTTCAGGGTCAGGGTCATCTTTATAGGGCTTACAAACCCTAATTTTGTTTCAACAAGATTGGGCCAAGAAAATGAATAACCTAATAGGTTAAAAAAAAACGCTTAAATTTTTTGAATTACAAGAAAGAGAGAGAGGAGAAAGAGATGATACACTGATAAAGGACCTGGAAGATCACAAGTGAGACTCACGAGTTTAGAAATTGGATTCTGCATTCATCGTCAAGAAGCTGATATAGATTTCTATTCTCTCTCTTGCTCTGGCGCTGAAGATTCGAGTTTCATCGAATTAGAACTTAGAACCTAGTCTTACAAGTGTTTGTGTGATGCTTATAAACTAATCATCCCGTTGTAGCATTTGCTATATCTAGTCTCCCTTCTATAAATACACTCTCTTTTTATTATTTCTTTAAAATCTTACCGTTATAAATACTTTATGTGCCCAAAATACCCTTATACACTCCCCTTATATATTATAAAAATATATAAACCCTATTTTATGTATTCTATCTCTTTTTCTCTAAATTCTCCTCATCCTTTCTCATCAATTTTCCTTCCTTCCCCCATTTTGTCAATCAAGGTATTAAAATTTTACCTAAACATCATTCCATTATTTAACATATTGTCTTTGTTTGTGAATTTTGTTCTTACTTTCAAATTTGATTGAACTACAAATTTTAACTTTTCAACAATTTGGTAAAAAAAGTCTTGCATTCTTCTTTATGCCAGTTTCCATTATACTATTCACTGATTACGAACATTAAGATAATAAATTGATGACATTTCTAATAATTAATTAAAATGGGATGATCTTTGCTCATGGTATGGTCTTGGAAAACTAAAGCTTACAAATGTTAGCTACAGCTTCCTTACTCTAGCGTTCCTCTTCTTTTTTTTTCTTCTTAATTTTTGTTTTCTTATATCTTGCTAGTGACTACATTCCAATAATTTATTTTATCTATTCTTTGAACCTCTTATACTCGCTATCATTTCTAAGGCCTAATAGTTATGCGGTTATGCCTATTAATATTTCTTGTGTTTTCTATCAAAGTGTTTTGTTGATTACAGATATATAACTTATTTCTGATTTCTTCTTGTAAATTGTCGATGGATCTGATATGTATGATCGAAATACATTATAGCCTTCTTGAGTATTCCCTAACAAAAAAATTTTAAAAAAATGCTTATAAAGTTGTGAGCCATCCTGTTATGTTGAGTATATGATGTTGTAATTATTGTTGTTGACTCCACAATGAATGCAAAATCTTGTGATTTGCACAATGGTTGTAATTTGGTATATATAATGTAAATATAGGCATGTTTGGGTAAGCTTCAATAGAAACGTTTCTAAGAAAAAAAAAAATAAGATAAGCTTCTGTATAAAGTTAAAATGAGTTTTCTATTAATTAACATTGAGTTAAATATAAAGAAACTCTTTATATAACTTTTTTAAAAGATGAGAGGACATCTTTTAGAGATTTAAAAGTATGATTATTTTCTTATTTGGAAGCACATGTTGGTTTATACACTTTGATTATTCAATTTTTTCTTTTTGCAATATAATAATGAAATCCGTTTCTTTAATTTCTTGTTTTCAAGAACTTTCAAGTTTGAACTATGCATTGAGAATTCTATTTGATGCCTTTCTTTCCAAATTGCATATTTACTCACAACACTTCTAGCTTCTCAAAATTTTTGAACTATGTAACTCAATTTTGAACCTTTAAAATGAGCATAATTCTACATCGGTCCGAGGCCACAACCGATGTAGAACGGTCGAGATTCTAAGATGGGTGTGGTTTGAGACCTGTCTTCAAACCCAACCCATTCTAAGGCGGTTCGTCAACCGATGTAGAAAGACAACGGAGTTTCAACATCATCAGCTACAATGACGCATGACAACCGATGTAGAAGGGTGTTTTTAACCGATGTAGAAAACTAATTTTGTAGTAGTGTTAGAATAATAGTCTAAACCTTGAGTGACTTAATAGACTATCTCTGAAAAAGATGCAGGCGATTGGGTAGTGACAATTATTTAAGTTCCAACGAAACTTTGAAAAAACTCTCTCAATTAGGGCCAAGCAAAAAACTTCTTTTCTTAAAAAGAAAAAAAACTAACCATTTTATATAAACAGTTCGACTCCAACCACACTGTTTTTATAAAGTGATCATGTTTTTTTTGGGAAAGTATTTTTGTGAAAATATTTTCAATAATTTCATCTTTATTAATAAAGTGACCCTGAAATAATTGGAAAACAATACATGAATGTAAAAAAAAAGTCCCTTAAGGACTCTCTCGACTTTAGTTATGTTCGGATAAAAAATGGGAAAGGATTTTTTTCAAATTCTAATATATACTTTTGAATTTCAATGTATAAATAGTGAAGAAGGAAATTATTGCTTTAAGAAAAAAAGAAACTTTTTTTTTGGTACTCATAGAATTGATGCAGACTATCCATAAAATTTATTAGTAATTAATTTTCGTTAGAAAATTTGATTGGTTACTTTAATAAGTTTTCTTCACTCAATCATTTTTTTTCAGAAGAGTCGAATATGAAACCTTACTTAACAGATTGAGTCGAGTATCTCTCGTATTAACAAAAGTTTTGAACTCTCTTATAACTTATGAGTTATCAATATAATATAAGCCATATTTAAATTAAACATAAAAAAATGCTTTTGCAAATTCCAATGTACAAAATAATGAAGTAAATCATTACTTTGAATAAAATTATTTTTAAGGTCTACAAATGAAATTCAAACATGGACGTAAATATTCACAAATTGTATGTAAAGGTTGAAGGTAACAAAAAAAATTATGCATAAACACAAAATTCTCATTTCCAAACTAACTTCTTTTCCACTTTGAAAACTCACTTCAATTCTCTTTCTATCTTTTGCAATTTGGAATAAGGAGAAAGAGAAAAAAAATCCAAATAATGATATTTTTATTTAATTAGAAAACTAAATAAAGTTACTTTAATTGACTGTCTATGCATTTTGCTTCGTTAATATATTATAAGAACATTTTAATCATATTTTTCAGTATTAAAAAATTATTACAAATCTAGTTATTTATTTTTTAATTATTAATGTACATACACAATAAGAAATGTTAAAAATACACTTTCACATTCTTTTAAACATTTTTTCTTATAAATTAAAATTTATTAAAAATGATAAAATGTTATGTATTTCATATCAGATTTAATATTCTCTTTCTTAATTTTGTAATCTTTAATAATTTTTTTGGTATGTAGAGAGATGTGATCTTTTTTCTTCATCCACTAGAACCTATCATTTTAGGATAAAATGATATCCAGTTGTAAATTTTATATTTAAATCGGAATCAAATATTAAATTTTAATTAAAAGACTCAAATATCGAATCACTTATATCAACAATCTTTGATGTTTTCCATCAATCTTAATTCATTAGCCAAAACATATTTTATGTCTATAAGTTGTGAACAAACCACCCTTTATTTTAAATAACACCTCTTATTTTTCTGTATTTTTCTCTCATTATATTATAAATCTTATTATATTTATATATTTTTTTACTCTCTTTTTAAGTGTTGAATATCAGTCTCTATCAAACGTTTTCCATAAGGTCTCTAGAGACCTTGATCGAACAACTAATTGTTGTGTCATGCAACCCAAAAATGGAACTCCTCCTGGTAATGTATTATGGAGCTCAACAAACACCATTTCTCTCATTTCAATACTAACCCATTTCTCTTCTTTACTTCAACAACAACACAAACCCTGCATTTTCATCAACCCCTTCTCTTCCAAATCCCAATCCCAAACCAAAGCCCCAAACTTCACCCTCTTCTACCTCATCAACACCGAGAAGTTGTTTTTCGAGAGGTTTGTGGGGGCAGTTTCAGGATCGTGTGTCGGGGCTTATGGAGGTGTATAGAGGGCGCGTTGATCACCTGGGTGTGGTGCTGTAGATTGTAAAGGTTTCTGCTGGCTCTTCAATTGTTCAGTTGTTGTTCATCACATTGCTATGATCGACCTCGATTTTGCATTTTGTGCTTGAAGATTTCAGTTGTAGGCTTCAGTAGTTTGGAATTTATAGCATACTGATTCAGGGGTCGTTCAGCTAAATCCTCTTACTCGTGATTTTGAATTGTGGTATCATGGTTGATTTATTTCTTTTCCTAGCACTAAATAGTACTACTATTTAGTGTTCTACGGTCTATGATTGGCCTTGATTTTGAGTTGTGTATGTTTTGGGGCAGAGCCATAGAGGGAGTTTGTAGTTTGAGTCATATTTATGGCATACTGATTCAGTGGTCATTTAGCTAAATCTGGTTATTGATGATTTTAAATTGTGGCATCATGGTTGATTTATTACTCTTCCTGTTCCTGGCACCAAAAAGAGTGCCTAGTGTTTTATATTATAGTCTATGAAGGTTTCTTCAGGAATTGTCTCTACTCCAATTGTGGTTTATTTCATTCCTAAGATTGACTTCCAGGTTGTCATTTGGTGACCTTTTGTAGTGACAGGTTCTAGTCTCAAACAATTTCTGCACTTCGGGTAAGGTTGAGACTGTACAATTGACTCTACCATATAGTAGTGAAAGCCTTGTGCATCATCAGGGGCTTTGGAGTGTGGTGATTATTCTTGTAGTACATCTTAACCTATTAATCTTGGTTTGATCACTAACTTAACCTGTTCAAATTTCATAAATATTTATGGGGTTTGGAGTCTGATAGAAACTGGATTGAAACACACTCAGTAAGGGTTGCTTATTATTTTTCAGCTGGATACTGATATAAGCAACTTTGGTGGATTAACCATGGAAGACGACGATATTAACAGGGGGTACTAATTAGACCTGTAGTTCACTTTCCCTCAGTTTTCACTTTTTTGCTTACCCATCAAATTTCTATAAGTGCATACTTTTATGTGGAATCATGGATACATCCAAATGATTTTAAATTTTTTATCTTCATGGGTAATGAGTTTTATGATATTGATATTGTTTGTAGTGAAATATTGGATTAGCTACTGGAAAGCAAGTGTAACCTTTACTCTTCCCCATTGTTTTCATAAACAAAGGTTGTTCTTTTATAAATAATTCATTCTTTTTTTTGCGAGGACATCTAAGATCAATATGCTTCAAGTTCAAAATAGGTGAGATTTGTGATTATCAGAACTGAAGTTTTAGAAGTATTTTTGTATGAAGATATATGTTATAGTTATTATGGATCTTAGTTCTGTACTGATGCCTTGATATGTTAATATTTTTGCTATGATCTCCCTTGTTCTTGGCACCCACCTTATCTTTATTGCACATTTGGTACCTGAGTATGAGACTGTAGTTTGTTTTTGGAGTCAAATGATAACTTCCTTTATGTCAGAAGACTTGGAATAGCATGTCTGTACTTGTCTGCTATCCTAAATTTGGTTATATATATTTTCCCAAAAGCAATATCTCTTTCAACCATTCTGAACTAAAGTGATCTAGATTACAATAACGTTAATTTAAGATGATTCCAAACACGAAATGTTATTTAGAATCTATCTTGGAGTGCCTCAAGCATACATCTCATTTCTAGAAACCAATTTTCAAGCATTCCAAATTTTCTGAAGCATTCAAAAGATAGATGGATAAGGAAATGGGATTAGGTCCCTTGAAGACAAATCTGTTCCTTGCAACACAAGTGCTTGCAAAGTTGAGTCAAACAATGTAAAATGGAATATACATCGTCAAATTCTAGGGGACTCTAGGGAAATACAATTGTTTTCATTTGTGCAAAATATTATCTTGTTTTCCTATATATGTACGATGTTGAATTTGGAGTGAGATTTATCTTGTGTAGTCAAAGAATAATAAGGCTCTTCAAAAGAACATAATAATAATAATAATAATAATAATAATAATAATAATATTGTTTCATCTTTATATACAATGAGTGTAGCTTAGATGATAACACACTGAGTTTATAGGAGAGGATCTGAGTTTGATGTTCACAAAATACACTTTTGTGGAGGCACAATGAACTTCAAGTGTGACTTATCTTGGATCGAGAATTTTGTTAATTGTTATATACTTTGTTACAATTAGTTGGGATCCTTCCTAATGCTAATTTGGATTAATGCAACATTTTTTTTTGCCAAAAAAAAAAAAACCTCCACGAGTTTATTGAAACTGAGCATAAATTGTTTCCTAGGTTGCGCAATATTTTGATGAAAAATATCACTTGCTTCTTTGTGTTTGGGAAAATAACTTTTTGTTCAATGATAAAAAATAATTATATTTTAGATTATTGTAATACCATATTGAAGTTACACAATGAATATCAATAAGATTTAATGGTTATATGTATTAAAATACTATTAAATCATATCAAACAAGATTAATAGTAAATCATTTTAAGATTGAATTTTATGTAAAATAAATAATTAAATAAATTAAAACTCCACATTAACTTATTTGTGAAATATAATTTTTAATTAAGTTCATTTATAGTCATATAAATGAATTAACACTAATTATATAATTTTTATACTATTTAAAATATTAATTTTCACATTAACAGTAAATTAAATAATATTTGATTGCGTTTAATTTTATTTTTTAAAAATAAGGTTTTATATTGTAAAATAATATATATTAAAATCGTCTAAGACATTATTATTATTATATATAATAAAATAGTATGCATTATTATTATTATATATTAAAATAGTATAATATATTATTTGTTTCTTTTTTTCACTGGGTTCTTTATAAAAATTTATTATTATTTAAAGTTTTTAGTAATGAAATCATTTTTAAAATTAATAATATTTGTAGTTATTGATTACAATTAAAAATGTATTACCGTTTTCATCATTAATTATTAAATTAATGGTTTTTTTTTCTTCTTCTTTTTTGAAAGATGTAATAATAATAATAATAATAATAATAATAATAATAATAATAATAATAATAATAATAATAATAATAATAAATTAAAAAATATTAAATTTACAATATCTAAAAATAAAAAAAAAACTTACATTAATCAAAATTAAAAAAAACATCACCTTAAACAGACTAAAATTAAAAAATAAATAAAAAATTACCCAAACCAAAAATAGAAAAAACGTCAACATACACTAAAAATATATTTTAAAAAAAATTTAAAAAAAATTATATATGGAGCATTTAATGCTAGACTTATTGTAACCTCTGTTCAATTAATGCTCCATTCAAGGTATGGCTGGTTTAAGATTTGTTTTATTTCTACGTACCTTAGAGAAGGAAACAACTTTCGCAAATGTTCCAAGTCAACATCCAAATCCTGATGTGTTTAAAGCTTATCTTTTTTTTAAAGCTTGTTTTAATAAAATAAGGAGTTTTATATTTTTCTGATGTGTTTGTTTAAATTGTTTCTGTTAAAAAAAACTGTTTTCTGTTCCCTCTCTGCTTATTCAATAAGTGCTTATTTTAAAATGACTTATTTTAAGTTTTAAACAACTGTTCCAATAAGATATTATGCAGAAAAATAGTTTCAAGGGGTTGAATTACTTGGGAAAACAGTAAAAAAAAAAGAAAAAGAGAGGGCTTTTGTGAAACATTGGCTAGACTAGATGTTAAAGGACAGAACATTGATCCACCAACCTAGAAATTAGGCATTCACAGTTTGTTTGCTGCAACATCTGGTATCATCCTGGATCTTAAAGTGATTCAAGAGTGCAAAAGAAAAGCTAGGATAAGTTGTTGTACAATGGACAATAATGGCTGAGGAAAATTCTTCAATCTTGCTGATATTAGCCACCTTCCATATCTTGATTATATTGTGAACATGGCAAAAGAGAAAGTGATAGACACCAGTATCATCTATGAACGTCTTAGAAAGGAATAGACATCGGTAAATTCTAAGGGACTTTAGTGAAATACAATTGTTTTCCTTTGTGCAATACTGTGTGGTGTTGAATTTGGAGTTATATCATCTTGTGTAGTAGAAGAATAATAATACTTGTCAAAAGAACAAAATCAAAATAATGTTTTGTCTTCTTTTTTTCTATTTTGCATTAATTAATTTAAGCTTCATTAAAATGTTTGCCCAATTTTTATCCGTAAAATAAATGTTTTTCTGTTGTGTTACTAAAAGAAATTGATTCATATGATTTGATTTTTCCTGGTAGAAATCTCAACTTGGGTTCAACTCTAGAAGTTCTTTGATAGTCGATGACTAGAAATCTCCACTTAAATAGTATCTAAAATAATTTAGTTAGGGGATTTATATTTGGTTTAGATAATTTGGAAGGTAAATCACACCAATTTGATAAAAAAAAACAAAAACTGATGCATGTCTATAAAGGTGATGAAATTGTGTTATTATTGACTCCGTTAAAATTTTATTTAAAATACAGGAACAATACAAATTCAATCCTTACGAGTTTATAGAAACTGAGCATTTGTTTCGTGGATTGCACAATAATTTGATGGTGGTATTATTTGGTTCACTTATTAAGGTTAATGATATAGGTTTTATTTTTATTTTTTGAGAAAAAGGTTAATGATACAAGTTGAGGATAAGTGAGAGACGATAGAAAATAACATAATTCATAACAACTAATCGAGATCATCAATACAATTTTGTAAGCAACATTACTATTTAGATAACAAGTGTATCAAGACAATTTTATTTTTACATAATATAAAGGAGGTTTAAATATATTTTTTATTTTTGTAAGTTTTTTTTTAATTTTACTCTATATAAGTTTGTATTTTTAAGTGTGAATTTATGGAATTATAAATGAAAATTTTGAATCTTAAAAAGATTAAAATTAAAAAAATATAAATTGACAAGAACTAAAAATAAAAAAAACTTACATTAATCCAAATTAAAAAAAAAACATCACCTGAAAGAGACTAAAATTATAAAAAAAAATAAAAAATTACCAGAACCAAAAATAGAAAAAACGTCAACATACACTAAAAATATATTAAAAAAAACAAAAAAAAATATATGGAGCATTTAATGCTAGACTTATTGTAACCTCTGTTCAATTAATGCTCCATTCAAGGTATGGCTGGTTTAAGATTTGTTTTATTTCTACGTACCTTAGAGAAGGAAACAACTTTTGCAAATGTTCCAAGTCAACATCCAAATCCTTTAGGTACTTGAGATACACCATCTCCACAACCCAATCATTATTTTCCCCATGATCCAAACTTTTGAGTTTTCCTCCTGTTATATGTAGCTCTCTCAATTCCAATTCTTGAGGTAGTTTGCTAGGCTTCAACCATTCTGGAATATTTTGGCCAGGAAAGCCTTCAAGATGCAACTTTTTCAAACTTGAAGGCACACTTATCTGAATATCAATGTACCTTGTGTCAAATACACCCCATGATATTTTTAGATGCTCAAGTTCTGACAACTTTTTCAAGCTTTCAAACTCGCCTTCTTGGATCACAGCCCCACTTCCTATACGTATGCTGAGTCGCACTAGTCTTTTCAAATTTGCAGCAATATCAGATATTCTGCAGGGAGTCTTGCTAGAACTACCTAATACAAATCCCTTCAGTACCTTAAGCCTAGTCAGGTTCTCAATCCCCTTTGGCATTCTGTCCAACAAGTAGCACTCAGACAAATTCAAATACCAGAGACTTTGCAATGATGAAATATCACTAGGTAGCGTTTCTAGATTGTGACAGGCCTTGAGATCTAGAATTTCTAGGCTCTCAATTTTTACGATGGAAGGTGGAAGCTCGAATATTCTTGATATCCCTCGAAGGCTAAGACAGAGCAAATCCTCGTGACCACTCAACTCCTTGAGGAATTCTTCACTGTCCACTTCAATATGATGTTTTGGTGAATCTTGCATGAAACGACCAAGTTGAAGCACCTGCAAATACTTCATTTTGGCCATCCATCCGGGTCCAAAATTAAGATAACTTGCACCAAAATTATAAACAGCACGGAACGATTTAAAACCAAAACCATCACTTATTTTAATTTTACGTTGGTCAAGTACTAAACGTCCATACCCAATATTACGTTGGTCAAGTATTAAACGTCCATACCCAATATCACTGCCACGAGATGAAGATGAGGTCTTTATTTGTGAATAATAACCACAAAACGGCACTTCCTGATTTTGAAACAATGGACTTAGTGACTTGTGACGGAGCAACGGATTAATTTTAAATTTACTCGCAATGGGAGACTTGCCATTACCATGGGGTACAATTACTTTACTTTTCAAAATAGAATCAACCCAAACTGAATTCCAACGATAATCACCATACTGAGAGAACCAGAGAGCGATTTCCCTTCTCTTGAAAACAGCATTTTCAGGAAACTGCAAGAGAGATGAGAAGATACGTTTGTCAATATTATCAAGGTTGTTATAATAGTCCTTAATCATTTCCAAGTCCTCCTCCTGATGAAGTTGTGGAGTGGTGGAAGAAGGGAGTGGAGTGACATGATGAGATGAGATGAGGCAGCAGCTTGAGCATGATGAGATGATTGTCCAGATGAGGCAGCAGCTGGCAGCAACTTTAGAGTTGAATTCCATATTTTCTGGCAAAAGTGTCCCTCCTCTTCCCTCAACTTAGCTATGTTTTTGTTGCGAATATAGCCATCCACAACCGCTAACGTGTCAAGGAGTTCTTCTTCATTCTCCTTCACCTTCAAAAACACCTCCTTTATCTTGTTCAACTCAGACTTCAAATCATTCAATTTCCCTTCTTTTTCTACTCTCTCCAGATCCTTCAACACTCTATCCACTGCTTTAAAGCGATT
Organism: Glycine soja; assembly: GCF_004193775.1. NCBI lineage: Eukaryota > Viridiplantae > Streptophyta > Magnoliopsida > Fabales > Fabaceae > Glycine > Glycine soja. The sequence goes on along the minus strand of NC_041009.1, from coordinate 42,684,728 downwards.
TGTTCGAATAGACATTTTCTTTTTTGCTTCAGGGACAGACTTTATGCTGGCAGATTTTCTGATTTTATGAAGCAAACAATATGTTTTTGCAACAAGCTAGGCTTTGAGATGGATTGCTGTGAAAAAACACTGTGTTTTATCAACAAGAGGGAAAAATTCAATGATGGAGTCGAGGATGATTTTGTGTGATTTTATGGAAAACAATATATTTTTGCAATAAGATTGAGGGACACAATGGTGAGTGATTTTGTGGCTTGATGCAAAACTGAAGAAAGGACCTCAATATATATAGTTTTTGAAAATTATAAATTATTACATCAAGTTACACTCATGGGATCAAATGACAAAAGTTTAACGTCATCCTTTTCTTGACTTGGGATTTGATATAACTTGGTTTTCACTCAATATAATTTGTTTAGAAACTTAAACTCAGAAAATAAAATTAAATATGAATTTGTCTATGGTAAAAAACATATAAAATTATAAAATTAACACAACAAGAAAATGCTGATTCGTGTAATTTTTTAAAACTCGGGCATAGAAAATATAAGATTTTTGTAGAAAATAAAGAATTTACTAAATTGAAACAGCAGAAATCATGAAGGAAGGCAATAATAAAAAACAGTCTTTGCGTGGGAGAATGATGAAAGAAAGGTATCTTTCTTTTTGTTTTGCTTTGGCAGAAAATTATTCCAATCGACAATGACATACAAAGAATACCAAAAACATGTTGCACGTCATTCTTTCTTCCCATAAAAAACTGCCCCTTTAGTGTATCCTTTGTTTCACAAATGGAATTATTCCAACATACTAAGAATATGACAAGCAAAGAGAACCCAAATACCCAATAACAATTTTGACATCATTATTTTTTCATCGAGAAATTGTCACAGTAGTCCACCCTTTCATTCACAGTGAAGTAGAAGAATACAATTTTCAATTGTTAATTTTGTAATTAATTTGGACTACTCATGGGATCAAATGACAAAAGTTTAAAGTCATCCTTTTCTTAATTGGAATTTGATGTAACTTGGTTTTCACTCAATAGATTTTGTTTAGAAACTTAAACTCGAAATAAAATTAAATATGAATTTGTCTATGGTAAAAAACATATAAAATTATAAAATTAACACAACAAGAAAATGCTAATTCGTGTAATTTTTTAAAACTCGGGCATAGAAAATATAAGATTTTTGTAGAAAATAAAGAATTTACTAAATTGAAACGGCAGAAATCATGAAGGAAGACAATAATAAAAAACAGTCTTTGCGTGGGAGAATGATGAAAGAAAGGTATCTTTCTTTTTGTTTTGCTTTGGCAGAAAATTATTCCAATAGACAATGACATACAAAGAATACCAAAAACATGTTGCACGTCATTCTTTCTTCCCATAAAAAACTGCCACTTTAGTGTATCCTTTGTTTCACAAATGGAATTATTCCAACATACTAAGAATATGACAAGCAAAGAGAACCCAAATACCCAATAACAATTTTGACATCATTATTTTTTCATCGAGAAATTGTCACAGTAGTCCACCCTTTCATTCACAGTGAAGTAGAAGAATACAATTTTCAATTGTTAATTTTGTAATTAATATCGACTCATTAAATTAAGTGAATAGTCTAGCAGCATTCCCTTTACATTTACACTACTTTCGGCGCCAATTCCTTAGATTCAATACGGGTTTCATGTCCCAATTATCCCAATCCCCTTACATGTATGAGGGTGATTCCCTCCAGCATTGCTTAAGTATATTGTAAAATGTGTATTAATAGATAGCCATAGTATACCACGTTTGTGTCATTATTGCACACTTTATTAGTAATAGTTTATGAAAGAAACAATGTATTTTTATAAGATTGAGGTACAGAGGTGAGAGGTTTTGGGATTTAATTATGAGAAAATGATGAAAGAAATAGTATAGTTTTGCAGCAAAGCTGATGGACACAATTGCGGGAGATTTTATGACTTGATGTAAAACTGAAGAAATGACCGCAATATATATATATTAAAAAATATAAATTATTGCACCAAGTTTTTTTTTCTTTTCAAAGATTATGGCATCAATTTAGATTATCTTTGAGAAGATATTTCAATTCGATTTTAATTGAAAAACTCATTTGATTATTTAGTGAACAAATTTTTCTCAGTTGTTTTTTAGTATTTTTTGAAACATCACTTGAAATAATATTTTTTAAAATACCAACTTCTCACTTTTATATTTTCTTTCATTTTTATCCTTGATATATTTATTTATTTTAGTTGTTACATTTTTTAAATAAATTATTATTTTATTATTTTTCTATCATTTTATACTTTTCAATTATTTTAATAACTAATTTTATCGACCACTTATAATTTAATAAGTTAATTTTTTTTAATTTCCAACTAGCTGCAAACTAGAAACTAATAACAAAGTTAAAAATCTAGTTTATTAAATTACATGTTTGATAAAATTAGCTATTGGAATAGCTAAAAATATAAAATAACAAAAAATAATAAAATTAAGATTTATTTTAGTAAGATAAAAAAAATTTGATAAATATATTAAAGATAAAAAAGAAAAAAATATAAAAAGTTAAAAACTAGAAATTAATATTTTTAAAAAATACTTTAAGTAACGTTATAAATAATGATAGAAATTACTAAAAAAAACTTATTAATTGAATAACCTTATGAAAAAAAATTTGTTTAGAAATGGAACTTAATGCTTCTTGGTATTCACCGAAAAGAAATTGTTTAGAAACTTAACTCAGAAAATAAACTTATGAGTTTGTCTATAGTAAAAACAATTATAAAATTCATACTATCATACATAACAAGACAATGCTGATTCACGTAATTTTTTAAAACTCCTGCAAAGAAAATAGTTTTTTTTTTAAACTTATGATGTAACTTGGTTTTCCCTCAATAGAATTTGTTCAGAAACTTAAACTCAGAAAATAAAATTAAATTTGAATTTGTCTATGGTAAAAAAACATATACAATTATAAAATTAACCCATAACAAGACAATGTTGCTTGTGTAATTTTTTAAAACTCGAGCATAGAAAATAGAAGATTTTTGTAGAAAATAAAGAATTTACTAAATTGAAACGGCAGAAATCATGAAGGAAGGCAATAATAAAGAACAGTCTTTGCTTGGGAAAATGATGAAAGAAAGGTATCTTTCTTTTTGTTTTGCTTTGGAAAGAAATTATTCCAATAGACAAAGACATGCAAAGAATACCAAAAACATGTTTCACGTCATTCTTTCTTCCCAGGAAAAAACTGCCACTGTATTCTATCCTTTGTTTCACAAATGGAATTATTCCAACACATGCTATGACAAGCAAACACAACCCAAATACCCAATAACATGTTTGACATCATCCTTTTTTCATTGAGAAATTGTCACAATAGCCCATCCTTTCTTACACAATGGGAGGGGGCGTGTTTGTAATTGGATCGGGTGGAGAGAGACAAATCAAAGCAAAAAGGGTTGAATGCCAATTGCGTACTTTTGACAAAGATTATTTTGAACATTTTGATTTTGAATTGTATTTGAAGACAACATCGTAAACAATTAACAGTTCTTAAAAAAACATTTTAAAAAATTTATTATTCTAAGATGATTTTTAAGCAAATAAACATCTTAAAATAATCATATTTTATTTCACTGAAAATTGTATTAGAATGTATTTATTTAAAAAATTAAAAAAATTAAGAATTCTAAAACAGTTATTTAAAAAACCGTCTTAGAATGTTTACAATCTAAGATGATTTTTTTAAGAATCATCTTAGAATGCATTTTTTTTAAAATTAAAATATATTGAAGATTCTAAGACGATTCTCTAAAAAAACCGTCTTAAAATTAATTCTAAGACAATATTTTAAGTAAATCGTCTTAGAATATTTTCTTTAAAAAAATTATAATATTTTGAGAATCAATCTCATATTTCTATTCCTAATCAGATGTTATTTCAATTTCATATTCTGAAATAATAATAATAATAATAATAATAATAATAATAATAATAATAACAATATCAACTTAAACCACCGATAATAATAATAATAATATCAATATCAACTTAAACCACCGATAATAATAGAATTATTATTTTACCAATAGTTTCACCCAACTGAATAACACAAACATTAACTGGGTCTTCTTTTCCATCAACTGGTTATCTGTGGAGTGTTGCTAGGTGCACCTAGTATTTTTGCTGGTGCACCCAGCAAACTTTTGAAATGCCAAAAATGCCCCTATCACCTTTCTTCCTTAAAAATGTCATTTCTTTTTCGGAACAGCTTCTTACCTCCATTTTCAAAAAGCTTTCTTCTCGTTTTTCACTTTTTCCTGCGACATTGTCTCTGGTTCGTGGGGGTAGCAAGGTTGAGTGTAGCGGTGAAGGTGAAGTTTCCGGCGTCAAGCTTTGCGGTGGTCGGTGGCAGCAAACGAGGTACGCAGATGGTGTTTGTTCGTCGCGGACGTACGGATGGCTTCCGGATCAAGTTGATCTGTAAGCTTTTTACTGATCAACTTGATCCGAAAGCTTGTTAATCCTCTTCCGGATCAAGTTGATCCGTAAGAGGATTCCGGAAAAAATTGCTAAAGCATGTCATGTCATTCGTGTAGTTGACAACACATACAGAAAGCATGTGCATGCATATTTTCAATATTTAAAAAATGCAGCACTAATATTAAAACTCATCTATATATATAGCACAACCTAACCTTGTAAGAAAGCACAAGTTTCAGTATCAACCCAAGTCTTACAAAAAACTATGGCATTCTTGGGAGAGACAAGCAGTGAGACAGTTGTGAACTCCACATTAGGTTTTATTTTTCCAAATGGAGCCATTGTTCACAACGACAGTGGTGTTTTCTTCCAAGCTTCCACTCCAGTTCCCATTCGAGTAACTAACGGGTGTGATTTTCAAACGTTAAAAACCAGAATACACAATACCCTTAAGCTAACCGACAAGCAATTTTTGGATGAAATTTACTACCGACAGCCTTTCACGTATGCAGGTAATCAATTTCGGTTTCAATGTATGCAACTGAAAGATTATGCTGATATTAACACAATGTTAATGTGTAATCATAAATTTTTGTTTGTTGGTCCGATTAAGTTATTATGTAGCATTGCTAGAACCCCAGATGGTATTTTAAACTTACTTGAAACTACTATGACCCCTACTCATGATGCCCTGCTATATTACAATGGGAGGTGGAACATGTCACGCCAAAATGAGTTTGTAAGTTACTCGTTCACAGGAAAAAATCCCAAAAATTGACATTCCCACCGAATATACCATGGATGAACTGAAGGATTTGATCAAACAAGTTGTGCCTCGTGGGATTCCCCCTTATGGTGTTGATGAAACACAAATGGTAACGCGATTGTTTTTTCGGAAACCAAGTTACCATAAGTATTCAGAAAAAGTTATAAAATTTGAAATAATTAAACTCAAAACCAACGAGGACGTGATGAAGGTGCTCATTGAGTCTAACTACTGGAAAAAGATTGGGCCAATAGAAATTTTAGCTGTTTTCAGTAAACCTTTACCGCAAATGGAAGATGAGTTGTCCTTGTCGCAAAATTAACATCAGTTAGTTAGTTGTAATATTTGATGGAAATTTAATTTCGTTCGACTATGTTGAAGTTAATGTACTGTTTGAATTCATGTATTGCATAATCGTTTTCAATTACAAGAATCTCAACTAAAAAAATAGATTTCTATATATAACAAACTAATTAATAAATTGTTTTTCTTCTTACAGATCAAGGTGATCCGTACTTGATCCGTAAAACACTTACGGATCACCTTGATCCGTAAGTGTTTTACGGATCAACGTACGGATCACCTTGATCCGTAAGAAGAAAAACAAGCAGGGACAATTTTGCCATTTAATAGCTTTGCTGGGTGCACCAGCAATAATGCTAGGTGCACCTAGCAACACTCTATCCATTCTTGGATGGCATCAAAAACGTGTGGAGGTCCAGTTGTGATATTATTGTCACGAGTTAATTTGAGGTCCAAGAAAAAGCTCAATAAACTATTACAAGCTTATGAATATAATGATGAAACCAGTTTCATTTCCCTCATATTTTTAGTGATATTTCAAAGAATTTGCAGCACAGATGTGTGCCACTTAAAATCACTACTCATCAGGCTTAGGCACTTTTTTCTCTCACTCCTGTTCATAATTTTTGTTTTGTAATGAAGTTACTTTGTTGAATAATAGGTGGAATTATTTGATTGACATGTTGGATGAAGCACAGCTAGCAAATGCTATTCTAGTGATTCGAAAAATGCTTAGAAGGACCTGTAAAGTCAAAGGGGAAAGCTTGTATAATGTAAAAACCATGAAGAATCAGATTAGGAAAAAAGGTTCCAAAGAGAAATTTTATGAATCATGTAGTTAATAAATTCATACAACTTTTTTTATAATAATTTTTTCAACATATCAATCTTTTTAATTCATATAATCTCTTCTTTGATCATGGGTTGGTTTGTTTGAATTAAGAAAACAATTTTAAAATAAATGTTTTATTAAAAATATTTTTTAATAAGTAGATAAGATTTGTTTTATCAAAATAAGTAAAAAATAATTTTTTTAAGTAATTTTTTTTTAGATAAAAACATTACCAAAAAAAATGTTTATTTTATTAAAATATATATTTTTTTAAATAAATAAATTTAAATAAACTCATCCCTTATCTCTTTACCAATATTTGTTGATAAAAATTGAAGACAAGATTTATAAAGTTTATAATAACTTACATACTTAATAAAATTGAAGACAAGACATTATCTGCATTGCTAGCTTATTTCTTGCATGTGAGCCTCCATTGATAACATTGAATGAAAGCATAGGTAGTACCAAAGTCTTGTTTCCAGCCAGGCAATGTGCTGAAAAATTAAAATAATACAAAAGTAGAACATGAGAACACAAGATTCACAAATATGAACTATTACTACTGAAAAACCTCACCTTGTACAGAGGAATTTTCTTCACTGCCGCACCAGCGTTACAGACAGCAAGTGATACTGATACTGCCAAAATAGCATTAGCTTCAAGCTGAAAATTTCAATATTGTGAAAACCGGATTAGCTTAAAATGGATAGCCAACACAGCTACAAAAACAAACTCAACAAGACAAACAAAAAAATAATAATAATTAAATAAACTTAAGAATTTTTATAAGAAAATTAGCAGTACTAAGCTTTCTTGCTAAATATTTAGCAAAGAAGAGGTATAATCAATTAATCATGCTCCACAGTCAAAAGATTCATAGTAGTTTTTAAAAGCAAGAAACAAAAGAACACACTTATAGATGTTGAGTGCTTCAATTGCAACGGCACAGGCTGCAGGGTGTCCAGAGTAAGTATAACCATGAGAAAATGAACCTAAAATAAGCAAACATTGTCAAAATACTAAGCCTGGTGATATAGTGATGATTCTTCTAATTTATGAATGAATGAATCAACCGCCATACCAAGTTTGTTGCTTTGATTGTGTATAACTTCTGAAATTTCTGGGCTTACAAGGACAGCTCCAATTGGCAAATATGCAGAAGATAGTGCATATAATTATTGTATGTTCATATTTAACTCTGATCAGCTTCACTCTTTCTATGGTTAATATTTGCTGTGCCTTGTTTATCATTTTGTTATTAGTTACCTCTCTGTATTTGCCACTGATTTAGATGTTAGAGAAGCATTACTATTGCAGCACTATGTATTTATCCAAATATTATTTTAACCTTTTTCGGCCTTTTATTGTTAAATGAAGAACTTTCAATTTTCAGCCTTTTCTTTACATTTGTTTTTTTTGTTAAATGTGTGGTGACAGCAAACATTTTGATGAGATATATAACTAATGTGTAAGTTAACTATAGGACATACAATATGCCTATATCATCAACTGAAACAGACAATTAACTTAACATTTTTAAAATTAATTTCTCAGTACGTAGTCAAGTTAAATAACTTTGATTTAACTATATTACTGTAAGAAAAAATTAATGATTCGTCATTAATATCAAAGAATTACTGTAATAAATATGGTAGAACATCCATCCCACTCCCACACCAAAAATAAAACAAAAGAAATAAGAGGAGATATTGCACAATCAGAGCTTACTCTAGAGTTATAATAATAAATGTTAGGTTATTACCGATGCTATGCAAGTTGGCATGGCTGTGCTATCTTCCTTTCTCATTGTTAATGATACAAAACAGCTTCCAGAAATTAAATTGCTACTTAGGTTATATAAGGATATTAAATGTAAAAAAGAAAAAAAATATTTATCCATTTGCATATGAATTTAACTTGATAAGGCTAAAACAAGAGGGGGAAAAGTATTTTTACCATCATCCACACATTTCTCAAGCATTATGCAGCCATCTTTTCCCAAGGTTACAATCGTAAATTTAAGTCTTGGCAATCTTAAAATAATTGAAACTAGTGCTCTTGGAATAGATGATGCCTCTGTCCAGGCCTGTTAAATTGTTAGTCACAAACATAAACGGGCTAATTACGAATCTAATCAGTTTTTGGGAATTGTTAACAGCAAATAAAACAGAGAATTTCTTTTGGAGAAAACCTTGAAGCTCTCTATTTGAGAAGTTCTGCCAGTGCTCTTCACTTTTCTGTTCACCCATTTCAGGATATCAGCATCAGTGATCTCCTTTCCTTGGGAATCAGATCTCAAAATTTTCAACAGTTGAAGCATTGTGAATCGCATGAGCTGCCACAATAAAGCTGGAAAAAATATTTTAGATAAAATTGAAAGCCAAAACAAATAGGTGGGAAAGCAGTCATAATTGTCTTAGAAAAAAAAGCAAATTATATCCATAACATTTGTGTGGAAGGTATAGTGAGATGAAGACATTACCAAGAATGAGCTTCTTATTTTCTTGCACAATGTCATTACCAGCTAGATTGACTAGTGAGAATCTCAGTTGTTTACCAATTTTTATGACCTGATTGCAGTTCTCGACTTTTCTGAATGGCATTCTAATTGGAGGTCTTGTTGCATGTTTCCAGTTAACTGATCTTGGAAATATGTTGTCTACCACTTCTAAAAGTATCCATCTACATGGCATAAAGTAAAAGGAATCAAACACATAAGAACTTAGTGAATTGATAAAATAAATTTTGATATCACATTCATTTAATTTTTCCCAATCAGTGGATAAACATGAGCCAGGTGGATCATTTGGTCATTATGTTTTGAGATCCAGAAAATTAAAAACTTGCACTTTTACAGATATACAAGTCTTTAGATTTTCGCAAAAATAATATATGCAGTTTAAGAAAAGGAACACATACCCATTTCTGACATCCTCAAACATATTATTTACATGTGTAGAAATTCCAAGACTATTGATCCACAGTTGGAAGCATCTCTCTTCTCTAGATGTTTGTACATCATCCGTCATCATCTCAGCATAGGACATCTTTTTAGTGTCTGTAGATAGACCACTCCTGCATTGTGTAGGGCACTAATTGAATAACTACAACACTTAAACAGATTCAAAAATTAACATGCATATGAATATTTATTTAAATTATCAAATAGTCTGCATAAAATTAACTATGCAATTCATTTCATACCTATGATGAAACAATTGTGCAACAAATGCAAGATTCAAAATTTAAAGTACCCTCTGCAACATCCCTTGGGGTCAAGTATCTTTTGCAGCCCATTCTCTCTGCGTGATCAAGAACCAGATTTGCCCTTTCATTGCCATCCTTGGTATCCAAGGTGACCGGACTGCAATGTTCAGGAGCAAGGACATTAAGCAGATAAGCATAGGCCTCTCCATCTTGTAAATAAATGGGTGTGAAAAAATTAGGATAATGGTTTGTTAATAGCTTGATTGAATTTCAAATTTTAGAGGCAAAACTCTTGATTTGGTTCCATTTGGCACCGGAACATTAACATTAACCTCTTGAAGTGATTGAGTCCAAGAGTATTTCTCCAAATCCAAGCCATTACCTTTGTTTGGAACTGTCCAAGTATTAAAAGAAAATAAATAAAAGAATATCAGCCCCCAAAATAGATACGAGGGTCTAATGAACATTGAAAAAAAAAAGGCGGAAATCGCTTTCTTGGGTTTACCTCTGGAGGTGCTTTTGTCTTTGTTGGTGTCTTCGGCTTTGGATTTCTTCTCTTCCTTCAACCTCTTGTCGGATTTTCCCCTCTCCTTCGAGGCCTTGAGGTCCTCTCTCTTCTTCTTCTCAGCCTTTTCTCTCTCCACCTTGAGAAACTCCCTCTTCTTCTCAACGGCGCAAACCAGCGATGCTACCTCCTTTTCGGTGCTCTTCGTCTCCAAAAAGTCACTGTGTTCGGAGACGAACTCGAAGACTCTCACCAGAAAAGTGATAGGGTTTGACATGTCAAAAGTACCACTGAACGAAGAGGAAGAGGATTGGGGTTGTGGTGGTGAAGAGTGAGCGGGTTTCTGCTCCTCTTCGTTGAAATTGGGAGATAATCACCATTGCAGAGTCGCTATATGAGAGAAGACATCGGGAAGAGGAGACAGGAGTGAAGTGAGTGAAAGGAGAGGAACAACCTTTCAATAGTGTCCAAATTCAATCGAATAGTGTAAAACAAACACGGTTTTGGAAAAATCTTGAAATGTTTACAATATTTAGCAAATTTCCACCGCCCCTAAATAAAGATGCTTTTGAGTTGAGACAATCAACTTCGTAGTATGCAATCTAGAGGGAAATCTATTTCTTGACGGTGAAGTAAAATAATACCAATTTAAATTGTTAATGTTGTAATTAATATCGATTTATGAAAATCTCTTAAATATATTTTTTATTCTTCATATATACTCTATTAATCGACTTTTACATGTAATTCTCAATAAATTTTTCCTTTAAATCAGATATCTGATATTTGAAATTTTTTTAGTAAGCAATGACGTGTTCATCAAATATTTGATAATACAAATTATGGTGATTAAAAAATGTTAGTATTTGCGCACAAAATCAATTTAAATTTTTTGACGGTAAAAAACTGTCTGAATCAATTGAAGGGGTTCTGGTTCAAGAAATGTGGTCATGTACCTGGGAAGGCTAAGGAAAAAATCAAAAGCCTTGATGTGCGACGCGTGGCCATGTATGATTAATGAATGGGCAAAAGTTTGAATCAACAACCCCTCATCTCAACAACCCATCATCTCCCTCACCACCCTCTTTCACAATGCTGGAATTGAAGCTGCTGCCACTCTCTTCAACAACACCCATCAATGAAAATGCATCATAACAAGTCTCACCGTTGGATCGAAAAGTGTGTTTGATACTAAAGTCATAATCATCGTATTCATTAGATGCCCCACACTTCTAATGGAAAAGTGACACTTCCGGACGACGACGATATCCATACACACGACAATGGCGATGGAGCTTCTCTCATTGGGCCACGAGCACAATGCATTGGCGCTGGCCATTGTGAATTGCTTGTTGTCATCGCGGGTATCGTTTCCTTCGTCGTTGTTGGAAACAATGTCATTTCCAAAAATGATGTCTCCTTCCTTCATAGGTTTAGGAAATTTGTGCTCTTCTTCTTTTTCAATGAAACATAGCCATGGACAACACCAAAGCTTCATGCAAGTTGAAGTTGGGGTGTCAATCTAGCGCATTTGGGAAAGTAATGGGGTTTAGGGAAAGTGAAAAAAAAGATGGAAAATTGAAGGTAGAGAGAGAATTTGAGGAGAGAGAAAGCAAAGAGAGGGGGTTGAATGGATCTGATCGGATCTTCAGAGATGTTTGGTTTTTCTTGGGATGTTGTTCTTTTCTTTCTTCCTCTGGGTCTTGGTCTGAGGTTGCTCTATATCTTAGCAAAATGAAAAAATTCATACTTTTTGTGCGTAGATACCGATGATTTTTGAGCCGTCACAAATCTTGTTATCAAATATTTAATGGATACGTTATCACTTAATTTATGACAATGATCTAAAATAAAACTTTTTAAATATCAAAGATCCAATTCGAATGAAAGATTTATCCAGAATCAAACATAAAAGGCGAATATATATCAGAGATCAAAAATATATTTAAGCTTATTAAAGTGGATACTCTTGCAGCATTCCCTTTACATTTACACTATTTTCAACACCAATTCCATAGATTCAGTACCAATCCCCTTGCATGTATATGAGGGTGCTTCCCTCCTACATTGCATTAATTAGAAATGAAGCATGGCAAACCTTAAATTGAACAAGCAGGGACATTATACTATTGTGAAGAAATGTCAAGGTACAGGAATAAAGTACTGACTTATAAATTTGCTTAAATATTGTAGAATGTATATCATGAGTTGTTAGATTAATCAGGGAACCGTTTTGTTAGATTATGTCGCATTTATGCTAAATGTTATAAAAGAATAACTCGTTGAATTGGCTTAGCAAAATATACTAAAATGGAAAGGTTCATGGCACGAGGACATGCTAAAGCAACAAGCTCTACCCAAAGGAATCACCGCAATGGCATGTTAACTAATTCTATTGGCAGAGCTCTCAACTAACTAGAAAAGGTGATTTTTCCTTAATTCATTTAGAAGAATCGAATCATTCATTTTTAATAGGATTTTGATCGAAAACCAAACCAATTACCAATAGGTTCAGCAAAAGAACCTAGTGAAGTCAACATTCATGCTCATCTAAACAACTACTTTCCAGCTTTGCCAAATACTTTGCAAGTCCTACGCAGAGGATTCAGGATGGCATTTATTGACAGAACATGACCAATATGAAATTTTCTTATATAAAATGATGTTGCGCTATTTATTAATTAAGCATGAGAAGATAGAAACATATTATTCCTGTGACATGAAGGACCAAATGCCTCAGCCAAACCATATACTTCAAGACTGCTAGTCACTTCAATAGACAATAGCAATATATCAACATAATTGATATTCATGGAGTCTATGATACCAATTTTATGTTTCAGTTTAAAACTAATTGACACTAAATAAAGTAGCTCAATAGATATATAAATTACACTCAGAGAATTGAAAGTGAGACTTTTTAACAACTAAGATATGATTGATACCAGAAAATACATGTCTTTCAAGTTTCAGCATGATCCATATAATACTCAAGTTTAGCAAATAAAATATATGTTTCATATGCATGAATGTTATGCTTCTTTGTTTATTTCAACATATACTTTAACAATAATCGTTTTTTTTTTAAATATTTCTAATATCGACAAACTACATCATATACATTTTTTACAAACCTGCACAGCATGCGGTTCAATATCTAGTTTTTTTTTTTTTTAATTCAATGGAAGAACTTTTAGTGTTGTTTCCCATTTAGTCATCAAGAAATGTAATTTATTTATATGTAATTCTAAGATAATTTCTGCACTTTTGAGTTTTTTTTTGTTATATGCTTTTTTTTTATCCTACATCACTTATTAGAATTGTCTGTCTATAACAAGAAGTTATCTGTTACTATTATGTTTCCTCAATAGCTAGTAGCAATATTTTCAATTTTTTAATATCAAAAGTCTCAGTATTGTAATGCTCTGTACTAATATGGTGGTTTGAAATTTAGATTCTCCATGTTGTGCTTTTAACACATTGGTTGTATCTTTTTGTTTCCCAATTTACTCTTCGGTCCCTGCAACAAAAGAATTGTCTTTCTTTCACAAGGTCATGTTTATGACAGTTTGTAATGTATAATATTGTGCGCACAGTGTGTCTTTGAAGGACTGTAAAATGTGTCTTTCTATTTGGGAATAAGAAAACAAAATCAGGTAATTTATTTGTTTTTATTGTAAAGTTTCCTTTTTTTAAAAAAATATGTTGTCTTTCTTTAACAAAGTCATTCAAGTTTATGATTGTAAAGTTTATAATTGTCTTTCAATGATAGTGAGATCTTATTTTCTTTTTGATTTATAACTTTCCTTTTTAAATTAACTTGTGTTTTATTTTTTTTTTTGCTACATTGCTATCTAACTATACTTCACTCACTATATTATAGCTTTTTAAAGAAGATAATAGATATCTCAAGAGATTGTAAAAAGAATTTGTATTGATTTGCTAGAAATTAAAATACAAAAGTGAAGAAGTGAGACTTTTCTGCCTGTCTGAGTATTAACAACATATACCTATTTACTCAAATCACAAAGACCTCCTGGAATTGAAACTTAATATTAACCACTTACATCATCCTTAAGTGTAGTGATAGTATAACTTCTATTTGGCTAAACAAGATTTGATCTACGATTATCTCAAACTCCTATATTTTTCATTTTCCATGAAATTCAATGCTCAAATGACATAAATTTCGTCTGTGTTTACAGTTATACAAACGACCTCGATCACTGGCTCTGCACTTCATTTCACATACTCAATTCGATAGATCGATCTTTGCAACAAAAAAATAGATAGATCTTATTCTACCAATAACAAATGGTGAAGTCATCGAGGGATTGATTCACATACATTTGCCCCAAAGTTGAACTCGTCGTGAATCATCACCTCAATGCTACGAATTCATTATTTATATTACTTGTGGCATTTGAAACAGACAACACTGCATGTGAAGCAATAATATATATATATATATATATATATATATTTGACCATAAATTGCAACCAAATCATAGGATAAATGATGACAACCCTGCAACAAACGAAATAAATACTTCTTCAATTTGCTGTTACATTAGCTGGCAAGTGGAGATATTAAATTAGAAAAGTGTTAATTAGAACCTTAAAAAAATATTTTTTTTCTTCTTCTAAAAGCTCGCTGACACAAGAATTTAGGAATTTTGATTCAAATTAATATAAATATTTACTATTTGATGAAATTAAATTGTCTTATTTTTTCCATGCATATTTATACTTTAATTTTTCTATCTAATTCTATACACGAGAAAATGTGATTTTAAATTGATGTGAAATAGGCATGATCCAAAATTTAACAGCATTAGCAGTATAAAAACTGAATGGCTCACACTATTACACGTTTAGAGTCTCGTTGTTACAGAAATTTAGAGTAAATAGAAACAAAAAATTAGAGACAATAAGATCGAGGATCACGTGTTATTTAGTGTACCTTTGCTGACAAAATGAAGGATACAATTAATATGATAACAATATTTGGGGTCCAAATCTAACAACTTTTCATTGTATGGGTGGAAGTTGAGAGAAATAAAGAGAGATAATAAAAGAATGAAAAGAACACAAAACTCTCAAAGTAGACTCCAAAGTTTAGCACTCATTGTAGATTCAAAAATCTTCCTCTAACTGCAGACGTTAGAGATCAAGAAATTAATACGTCTCAGACCACAAACTCTTGATATCACAATACACACGAAGCTAAAGCTAGCTATAGACTCAAATGGCGGAAATGGCAGTGTCCTTCGCTCGAGACAAATTGCTTTCACTACTAAGCAATGAAGCAAAACTCCTTTGGGACTTGCACACAGAATTTGCAGAAATAAAAACTGAACTGGATTTCATTCAAGCCTTCCTCAAGGATGCAGATAGAAGGGCTGAAGAAGAAGGAGACAGCACTAATGAGGGGATCAGAACATTGGTTAAACAGTTGAGGGAAGCCTCTTTTCGCATAGAAGATGTGATTGATGAGTACTTGATCTTTGTGGAACAACAGCCTGATGCTCTTGGATGTGCAGCTTTATTCTTTGAGTGTGACATTACACACTTCATTGAATATTTGAAACGTCGCCACCATATAGCATCAGAGATTCAGCAGATTAAGTCAGTTGTTGATGGTATCATGCAGAGAGGTAAAAAATATAACTTCCTTAGACAACCTTCTGTAGAACAAGGACAGAGCAGTAATGCAGGTAGCCAAAGTATTCAGTGGCATGACCCTCGAATCGCTTCTCGTTACCTTGATGAAGCTGAAGTTGTTGGCTTTGAAGGCCCAAGAGATGAATTGATTGATTGGTTAGTAGAGGGACCAGCAGAGCGCACTGTCATCTCTGTGGTAGGAATGGGAGGGCTTGGAAAAACCACTCTTGCCAGCAGAGTTTTCAACAACCAAAAGGTGGTTGGACACTTTGATTTCCATGCATGGATCACAGTGTCTCAATCCTACACAGTGGAAGGGATGATGAGAGACTTGTTGAAGAAGTTATGCAAAGAAAAAAGGGAGAATCCTCCTCAAGATATTTCTGAAATGGACCGAGATTCATTGATCGATGAAGTGAGAAACTATTTGCAACAGAAGAGGTATGTTGTCATTTTAGATGATGTATGGAGTGTAGAACTTTGGGGTCAGATTAAAAGCGCCATGTTTGATAATAAAAATGGAAGTAGAATATTAATCACAACTAGGAAGACAGGTGTTGTAGAATCTTGTAAGAACTCTCCCTTTGATAAGGTGCATGAGCTGGAACCTTTATCATCAGAAAAATCTATGGAACTCTTTTATAAAAAGGCATTTCAATTTGATTTCAATGGATGTTGCCCAGACCATCTCCTGAATATATCTTCTGAAATTGTTAAAAAATGCAAGGGCTTACCACTTGCAATTGTGGCTATTGGTGGCCTTTTATCTGGCAAAGAAAAGACTACATTTGAATGGGAGAAAATTAGGCAAAGCCTAAATTCAGAGATGGAGAAAAACCACCATTTAATTGGTATAACAAAGATTTTAGGTTTCAGTTATGATGATTTGCCATACTACCTTAAATCATGCTTATTGTATTTTGGAATATATCCGGAAGACTATAAAGTGAAATCAACAAGACTAATTCGACAATGGGTGGCTGAAGGATTTGTAAAAGATGAAGGAGGAAAAACTTTGGAAGATGTTGCACAACAATATTTAGCAGAGTTGATTGGTAGAAGTTTAGTTCAAGTGTCTTCTGTTACCGTAGATGGAAAAGCCAAGAGTTGTCATGTTCATGACTTATTATGGGATATGATCCTTAGAAAATTTAAGGATTTAAGTTTCTGCCAGCATATTAGTAAAGAAGATGAGTCAATGTCAAGTGGGATGATTCGGCGCTTATCAATAGCAACCAATTCCATTGATTTAGTAGGGAGTACTGAAAGCTCACACATCCGATCACTACTTGTTTTTTCTGGCAAAGAATCAGCATTAACTGATGAATTTGTGCAAAGAATCTCTAAGAAATGCAGGCTATTGAAGGTACTTGATTTTGAAGATGGTCGATTGCCTTTTGTTCCTGAAAATTGGGAAAATCTAGTACACTTGAAGTATTTAAGCTTAAGGCCGTTAGGGATGGAAACTAAAAGTCTTACAAAATTCATTGGTAAGCTCCATAACCTCGAAACGCTGGACGTAAGACATGCAACTTCTATGGAATTGCCAAAGGAAATTTGCAAGCTTACAAGGCTGAGACATCTTTTGGGTGATCATATGAGGTTGTTTCAATTGAAAAATAGTTTTGGAGACATGACATCCCTACAAACACTGCATCAAGTAAACGTAGATCCTGATGAAGAAGAGCTAATTAATGATGATGATGTTGTGGAGTTAATCAGAGAATTGGGAAAGCTGAAGAATTTAAGGAGCTTAGGCTTGACTGGTGTGAAGGAAGGACTAGGAAGTGCTCTATGTTCATCAATAAATCAGATGCAAAACTTGGAGAAACTACATATTCGCTCAGCATCTAATTTTTATGGTTTTTATATGATTGATTTGCCTGTCATTTCATCCCTACCTATGTTGCGGAAACTTAAGCTAGAAGGGAAGTTAAATAAGTTTCCAGAGTGGATTCCACAACTACAAAATCTTGTAAAATTGACTTTGATATGTTCCCACTTAACAGAAGATCCATTGAAATCACTACAGAATATGCCACATTTGTTGTTCCTCCGTATTGGCCCCTTAGCCTATGGAGGTGAAAGTTTGTATTTTAAAGATGGAGGGTTTATGCAATTAAAAGAACTGTATCTCAGGTATTTATCTAACTTGAGTTCCATCATCATCGATAAAGGATCACTGAATTCTTTGGAAACACTACACTTTGAGGGAATAGGTGCACTCAAGACAGTACCTTGTGGCATCCAACACTTAGAAAATCTTCTAGTTCTTCACATACTTGACATGCCATCTGAATTCGAGCAATGCATTGCTCCCGAAGGAGGACCAGAGCACTCAAGTATACAACATGTGCCCCTTGTAAGAATTGCTACCAGTTTTGGAAGAAAACGCATTATTCATCACTCAAAGTCAAGACATTAGAATTCATAAAAAGGTATACCTTTTCTTCCTAATAATATGTGGAATGGGATTCAAATTACATGCACTTAATAATTTTGTCCCCTTGATTTCTTAAATGACAACACCTTCTCTTAATTATTAGGTTTTTTTTAACTTAAGCGTATTTTTTAATTAAAATAATATTAAAAAGATATAAATAATACCTTTATTATTGTTTACAGTTTAGTCACCAAGAAATGGAATTTATTTTCAATTACTGAAATAATATCTATACTTTTGAGTCGTTTTATTTGTTGTCATAAGCTTTGTTTATTTTTATTCTCTCTCTCTCTATATATATATATATTTCCTAGCAAGTTTTTCACTGTCAAAAGTCTGGTTATTGTAATGGTCTCTACTAATATTGTTCTTTGAATTGGCATAGGAAGTGGGGTTCCACTGTTTTGAAATTTAGATTCTCCGTGTTGCCCTTTCAACAATGGCGCTGTATCTTTTGTTTCAGAATTGACTCTTCTTTGGTCCCTGCATCAAACAAAAAAGTGGAATTGTCTTTCATTAACAAAGTCATGTTTATGACAGTTTGTGATGTATAATAATATCTGAACAATGTATCTTTCAAATATTCTGAGATCTTATTTTTTTTATTTGATTTATGTCTTTTGATATTGTTTTATTGTAAATTTTTCTTATTTTATTTTTAAGAATATGCGAATTTTTCTTTCTTTCAACCTATTTGAGTAAATTTATTTAGAAGCAGTTGTAGAAGAAAATAAAAACTTCTTTGTAAGTTAAAATTGACTTAGGTAGAAATTTTCCTTTTAGAAAAGTTATACGAAAGAGTTTCTATAGATTAACTTGTATGTATAAGTTAATTTTAACGAATCCGTAACAATAAACATTGGTGAACCTTTTTGGATTGAGTAATATGGAGTTAACAAAAATTAATTTTGGATTCCTGAATTTGAAAAGGTTCACCAATGATTATGTGTTACAAATTTAGTATTATGGAAAATAGACAACATCTGATCTACAACTTTGCTTTCTTCTTACTTTATATAAAACAAAGATCAGACAATAACTTATAAAATGAAAAGGGTAATGTTGGGAATTTTGATATTAGGGCGGTGCAGAGAGCAATTATCAGATGCAGGAAGTAAACAACCTTTGAGGGCCTATGAGTCTTCCTTTTGGGTCGGTGCAAGAAGCAAATAATGTAGGTGGAAAAAGACTTGTTTTATGTGCCAAAAAACCATTCAATTCTAACGAGGTTGTTGCCATTCATAATTGTATCACTCTGAGGCAGTGAACTGTGAAGAATTCGGGGAAGGAAGCGTAATCCTGTAAATTGAAAGTGGGTGCGTCTTCCTCAATCTTCTTCAATTATTCATTACAAATGCATCATTTTCTGTTTGCAAGATTAACTACTAGAACACTCCATTATAGTGTTCTCTTACACAATGTTACGCCTTTCTTCACTTCACGCACTCTATCTGTATCAAGCACAAATCATCGCAAAGATGGCACCTTTAATGTATTTAGCCTCATCAACTCATGTGGGTTGTCCCCTGAAGTGGCCCTGAAACTCTCCAGAAGGTTGGAATTGAAAAACCCAGATGGGCCAAACGCTGTAATTGAGATTCTCAGGAACTATGGGTTTTCTGATACCCAGCTATGTAGCCTTGTAAAGAAAATCCCTTTGGTGCTTTTGTCAAAACCTGAAAAGACCCTTTTGCCAAAACTCAAGTTCTTCCTTTCTATTGGGTTTTCAACCACTGACCTTCCCAGATTCCTCATTGGAAACACTACATTTTTGGGATTGAGCTTGCACAAAACCATTATCCCCCGTTACCAGATCATCAAGAGTCTAGTTCACAGTGATAAAGAAGTAGTTTCCACTTTGAAGAATGATAGGAGGTACTTTAACCGTTGGATGTCAATCGATGCGGTTCGAAATGTAGGGACTTTGAGACACCTTGGGGTGCCTCAACGTTCCATTTCGTTATTGGTAACCAATTTTCCTAGTGTAACATTTATGGAGCATTCGAGGTTTGTTGAGGCTGTGGAGAAAGTGAAGGTAACTGGGTTTGATCCTTTGAAATCAAATTTTGTATTGGCAATTCAAGTGCTTGCAAAGATGAATGAGGCAATGTGGGAATCCAAATTAATGGTTTTTGAGAAGTGGGGATGGTCCAGAGATATCTGTCTTTTAGTTTTCAAAAAGCATCCCCAATTTATTATGTTGTCAGAAGAGAAGATTATGAAAATATTGAACTTCTTGATGAAAGACATAGGTTTGCCCGTAGAGAACATCGCTGGATGCCCTGAGGTTCTTAAATGCAACCTGGAGAAGACAGTTATGCCTAGATTTGCAGTTGTTGAAATTTTGAAGTCAAGGGGTTTGATAAAGAGAGATTCTAAAATAAGTAGCTTTATCAAGATCAGCGAGAAAATGTTTTTGGAGAAATATGTGATCCGATTTCTAAAAAATGAGCCACTACTACTGGATGCATACAGAGGTCAGAAGTCAAATTGATCATCTGGATATACCTTAATCTTGGAACTTTTTATTGGTTGTACTTGATTGTAGAAATTGACTTTTATTTTTTTGTGATTTTCATTTTACACTTGATAGTTTGTCACTGGTTTTTAGCAATGCCAAATCGCTAGTGTGTTACACCACTTACAGGCTAACTTCAATTCTACTGTCAAGTTGTGGTTATTTTGATTGATTTTCATAGTCAGAGCATATTAAATGAAGATTTCACTTAATCTTGTCATCCAAGGATAATAGTAATGATTTGTCTTGTTCTCTCTGCACTTTAACTATTAACAGAAGAATTTGTTTCAACATATAGGAACAGCCATATTATTAAAGATGTTATCAACAGATGGTTAATCTTTTATTTAGAACTACAGAGGAGACCAATGACCATGCATATTTCCTTGTATTGAGCCTCTTTCAAGTTGTTTTAGCAATCTCTAACCCTGAATTTAAGGCATAATGCTCTACAAGTTTAACTTTTTCTGCTAAATTTTTACATTGATTTGCTAACTTAAGTGTTAAGAGCATCTCTAATGTAAGTTTTTTATTTAGGTTTCTTAATTTTTTTTTGTCGTTCCCCGTAACACTTTTTTTAATTTTTATGGTGTCATGTCACTCATAAGAAATTTATACATAATTTTACTCTAATGTAAGAAATCGCAAGAAACTTTAAAAAATTAATAACAAGCAAAAGTTGTCGGAAAAATATGTATAGAGAAGAGTGTTAAAAAATATGTTGTCAGAATTTATGTAATAAAAGAAATAAGTCATATTTAAATAAACTTTCTTATAAATTCTTACAAAATAATAAAAGAAAAAAGTAAAATAAAAATAAACTTCAATTAGCTTAATCAAAAGTTAAAATTGAGTGTTTTACTGTAACTATGTTGTTTCATATCCATTTGGAAGCTTTGGGAAAGCATGCCAACAAAAGGGCTTAACTTAATCATTTTGAAAACTTTCAATGAACTTACTCTTTTTTATTTTATAGATTCAATGAACTTACTCTTAAATTTAAGAACATATGTAATAATAAAAAAAAAGTATGAGCTTTATAGCCAAATAGAATAAAAAAAAAAGAAAAATAAATATATGATCCTTTTCTGTTACCGTACCAATTTTTTTGTATAGTTACAACGTATAATTTTTTTTCAAAACTATGAAAGCTTTTAATAAAGGCTATAACAAATAGTACTAATTTTTTTAGGAGTAAAGTTATATTATTTCATTAACAACGTGTGAAACAATACATGAGCGAATATAATGAAAGACATGATAATTAGTATAAAATCTTGATGTCCTTCAAGATTGTGAGCAACATGAGTAGCTTATTTATTTATAAAACTCACTCTAGAGTTTGGAATTGGTAAAAGAAGATCTCTACAATTATTCAAGATAACTTGAAAACCACTTGAACCCTTAGTACCGACTTGAAAAATGAATTAGGTAGGGAGCATTGGCAGATCCAAGACCCTAAGTTAGTGGGTGTAAATTATAAAAAAACAAAATCAGTGAATTCAATTATATAAATATAAATAAAATAAAATATAAAAATATAAAATTTTATTTACAAATTTAGTGAATTTTAAAAGATGAAGGAGTGCAAGTGCACACCTTCAGGACCAATGTAGGTCCGCGACTGATAAAGAAGATAACTAAATTTTAAAAAAGATTAATTAATAATTAGGCATAATTAAATATATTCAAGGTCTTTGTAAATATTCAAAGTGTGCAGCCTCCAAGCTGATTTGCTAGCAATTTTCATGGGATAGAACTAGCTTGGAGTCTAGAACTTAGGAACTTTGTTTGTGAATCAGAATCTATGATAGCACTGACTTTTATTTCAGTTTAGAGTCCATTCTCTTCACAGATATGTTCCTCTCTAGTTGGTCTCATAATCAAGGACTTAATTTCAAGACCCCGGTAGATCACATTTCAAGCAATTTCGTGACACATACAGAGAGGACAATTTTTATGCCGATCGTATGATAATAAAAAAAACACCAAAAGAATACACATGTTATGCTTTCTTATTGGTTTTCTAGAAACCTTGACAAAAACGCATAATTTTGGTTTGGTAGAGGGAAATTATAAGCGATTATGAAACACAATCACTCTTTTGTTTCCTAATTAAGACCAATTAACAATTATAGCTAAATAACATTTTCTAATTCTAGTTTTCATATAATTCATAATCTTGACCACATTAATTAGACCATAAAACATATTAACATAAAGATTTATTCTTTTATTTTTTTTAAGAGAGTTTTATTCTTAAATTTTAATAATGTTCATTTCTTATGATATTTTTCTTTGTCCAGTGTCTAAGATCATGGGTGTGCCCAGACTAGGAGTGTCCTTTCATCGGATTAAAGATTAATATCATTTATCTTTAGTTAATCCAAAAAAAATTATATACAAAAATAATCAAATGAGTTTTATTATGATGATACCAGATATATTTAATATTTTTCTACAAACAAAGTTGTTAGATTTAATCTAAATCATTTTGCATATATTTACTTTAATTATATGCTATGAATAGTTTTTTTAATTTTATAATAATTAATTGTGATAATAAAATTCACATATTAAATTAAATTTGACTCATAAAATGAAACAATAGTTATTAAAAAAAATATTTTCAGTCTTTTAAATTTGGACTAAATTTGCATGTAATTTCCCAAATTTCAAAATGCTTTTTTTTATTCTCTAATTTGAAAATAATATTCCTTACAACAAAAATTAAAAACAATCTACTTTTAATCTTTACTAGAAAATAAAAAATCACAATTTAGGGACTAAGATTGGACGATGTTCAAGTTTGAATATTAAAAAAAAATTACTTTTAGATTTGAGGGATTAAAAACACCATCAATACTAAATAACTAGACCATAATCTCTTCTAAAAGAAAAATAGACCATAATCTAATAAATATGGAGAAAGCTTAAAGAAACGCTGCCGTGTTGATACTTCGAACTGTCTCTGAGATATTCATTCATAGTGATGATTATTCAAAGTAGAAACACTGTGAGGCACTGAAACTACGAAGAATACGTTGAAGGAAGCATAATCCTTCAAACTCAAAACTGGGTGAGTCAAAATTCATTACCAATGTACCATTTTCTTATTGCTAGATTAACAACTAAGACACCCCATTATGGTGTTCTCTGTCACAATGCAATTCTTTTCTTCAATTCACGTACTCTTTCTGTATCAAACACAAATCACTACAAAGGTGGCACCTTCAATGTATTTAGCCTCATCAACTCATGTGGGTTGTCCCCAGAAAAGGCACAGAAACTCGCCAATAGGTTGAAATTGAAAAACCCTAATGGGCCAAATGCGGTAATTGATATTCTCAGGAACTATGGATTCTCTGAGACTCAGCTATGTAGCCTTGTAAAGCAACGCCCTTTTGTGCTTTTGTCAAAACCTGGAAAGACCCTTTTGCCAAAACTCAAGTTCTTCCATTCTATTGGGTTTTCAACCACTGACCTTCCCAGATTCCTCATTGGAAACATTACATTATTTTATTTTAGCTTGAATAAATCCATTATCCCATGTTATCAGATTATCAAAGGTCTAGTTTGCAGTGATAAGGAAGTAGTTTCCACTTTAAAGCATTATAAGTGGTCCTGTAGCAGTCGAAGGTTAATTAACCATTCAGTTAGAAATGTAGGGGCTTTGAGACAGCTTGGGGTGCCACAACGTTCCGTTTCCTTGTTAGTAACTAATCATCCTGGTGCAACATTTATGAAGCATTCAAGATTTGTTGAGGCTTTGGAGAAAGTGAAGGAAATGGGGTTTGATCCTTTGAAATCAAATTTTGTTATGGCACTTAAATTGTTTGCAACGATAAATGAAGCAACGTGGAAATCAAAATTAGAGGTTCTTGGGAGGTGGGGCTTTTCTAGAGATATCTGTCTTTTGGCTTTCAAAAAGCAACCCCAGTTTATGATGTCGTCGGAAAAGAAGATTATGAAAATGTTGAACTTCTTGGTGAAAGATATGAGTTTGCCCCCAGAAGACATTGCTAGATGCCCTGAAATTCTTGGATGCAACTTGGAGAAGACAGTTATTCCTAGATTTGCAGTTGTTAAAAATTTGAAGTCAAGGGGTTTGATAAAGAGTGATCTGAAAACAAGTTCCTTTATTAAGATAAGTGAGAAAATGTTTTTGGAGAGATATGTGACCCGATTTCAGAGAAATGAGCCACTACTATTGGATGCATACAGAGGTCAGAAGTGAAATTGATCATCTGGATATACTTTAACTTAGTAACTTTTTAATTGGTTGTACTTGATGGAAGAATTTGCTATCTTATTTTGTGATTTTCATTTTATATGCTTGATGGTTTGTGTCACTGATTTTAATGTGCTCTTCCTATTCAGAAAAAACAGCCACAACTCAACAGTAGAATTGAAGATAATCTGTAGTGTAACAAAATATAACTATTGAGCGTAAGAATTTATTTAAACATATGAGAATAGTCATGAACTTAACTTCAAAGATGTCATCAGCAGGCAGGTGGTAGCTAATCTTTTATTTAGGTCTAAACCTAAAGAGACCAAGGACCAAGTACATTTCCATGTAAGGAGCATCTCTCAAGTCATTTTGCCATTCTCCAACTCAGAATTTATGGCATAATGCTCTTCAAGTCTGACATACAGCTCTTTTTGCTTAAATTTCACTTTGTCTTGTTAACATAAGTGTTGGCATTAACCCAGTATTTTTTTTAACTAGCAAAATATAGTAGTATTATATATAATATGAAGATCAATACAGGTGGTACTGTTATATATACAACCTAGCACCATACTTTGCAAAGCTATGGTGAGCTAATACTAGCAATACATCAAGAATTAGGTAACCCGGTATACTATTAGGATTTGAACTTCTGTACTCAATCTACACAATGACAATCTTTATCAATTGTTAGTTTGTTATCTGACAAATGAAATTAGTTTATTTGTAGCTAATGTGATTTTTCCCCTCTTTCATATTCATTTGATAAACAAATATCCTTGTTTTAGCATTTCTTTAATGAGGGTTTGTAAGCTGTACATGCTACTAAAATTGAGTGTATTAACCTTGATTTTCATATATTGTATGTTTTTTTACTAGCATCACACATTGTGAAATTACTATTAATAATTTGTTTCCATCCATATTGATTAAATAAAATCTAGCAAACAATTTTGATTATGACATCCAAAGTGCTTAGTAGCTCAATACTATATAGAAGACTTTTTAGATAAGTTAAAAACAACTTTTTAGATTGTTGTACGGATGTTCTAAATGCTCACGTAATAGAAAGTTATGACTTTTTTATATCGGACAAAAATATGAAAAATTACTTTTTAGATTGATTATTTTTTTATTGATGTAAAAAGTTTAACTTTTTATATCTGTTGTCTTTTATAATCAATCTAAGGATTTTTTTTTTATTAATTATTATATCAGTTAATCAGTCTAAAAAGTCGTTCTAAAATATGTATTTAGCACTAGTGGTTAAGGTTATTGTACTCGAGAATTTATGTAGACTTACAAAAATTTCTTAAACTTGATTTGTGAACTTGATTCATAAGAGTTTACTTCGTATAAAATATTAACATTATACCTATAAATAACGTATCAACTAAACATTTCAACAAAGTAATAAATCATAAATTTTACAATACTTAATTAATCAAATCTAATAATAAATCACTAATAATAAGCTTGTCAAAGTAAGCCCAAACTCGACGAGCCAACCTAGCTCACCACATGACTAGGTCAGTCAAGCTTTAAAAAGTAAAAGTTTCATAATAATAGTGAAAACTCAACCCAATTCACTTAACCCATGAGTAAGGTTGATTTGAGTCGGCCACCTAATCCACTAAAAATATAATATTATTTTTTTTACAGTAATATTATTATTTACTTAAGGATTATGATAATTATTATTTCATTCTAGCATTTTAGAATTTGAATAATGAAATTTGGAATTAAATGTTCTGTTTCTTCAGTAATTAGTAATTTCAAATATTATGTTGGCTTGACAATTTAATATTTTTTAATTTTAAGACTTTAATATTGTTGAACTATGACTAGTGTTTGAATGATTGAATTTTATTTTAAAACTATGGTTTGTTAAGTCTTTTGAATGGTATTTGAAAAATTTGAATGACCACTTTAATGATAATATTATATATAGATGCTTCAATGGTTATTTATTTGAGACATGGGTCATTTTTCATATTAGTTGTATTTGTATAATTGTGTTTTAATCATTTGAATATTTTTTATGAAAGAATGTTACTCTTTTTTTTTTTTTAAAAAAAGACAGTTTTCAATTTTTTTTTATTACTTCATTTTTAGCAATTGGGTGAGTCAATCCCCCTAACTCACCCCTTGTAGTGGACCAAGCCGGGTTAGTATTTTTGTGACTCGCTTGAAAGTGAGCTAGGTTGGCTTATCTCATATATCTGTCAACCTGTGTGGACCAATCCAACCCATGTGAGTCAGGTTAATCTGTTTTGACAAACCTACACTACTAGATAATAGCTTGTAAAGGTGATAGATCATTTTCGACCATTGAAGGTTTGATGTTGTTAGAGAACAAAGATTTGATGTTATTAGAGTATTGAGGATTCTTCGATTCAAGAACAACACACCAATTAGAGGTATGTTGAATCTTAAATGCACAAAAAATAATCCAAAACAACACCATGCATTTTGGTCTAATTTTTCTTTTAACTTATTGACTTGCTGACTTAATAATAAACTCAAGAATCTACCGAATTTACCAAGTCTAATAAAAAATAGATTACATACGAGTTAACTCGAAGAGGATAAAGAGATTCATAAATCTGTAAGAATTGACGAGTTAATTCGAAAGTTTCATATGTTATTGCTTGTCTCACCATTTCGATGCTCCATCTACATCAGATATCCTCCACAACACAGGGGCTACAATAACGTCACCTCTGATAACGAAACCAATATTCTCACTGATGCGTCAAAATTTAGCTTAAGTTTGGTCGTTGGAGGTGGTTTCCAACTCATCTTTTGTTATGGATTAGCATTTTTAACCTGGTATATATATATGCGTGAGGATATAGGGGAATTGAGTTGGAAACTTTTGCAATAATTTGTGATATGGTCATTTTTGTATTCTGATAGTGATGGGGATAATTTAAAAAAAAAAGCATAAATTTAAGATATTGGTACTGTTGTAGTGTGGGAATGATTGTTAATCTTGCAATCATGACAGCACATGAATAAATACACACCTACCCCAATCAAAGACATAAAATATTGAAAACCATAAAATAACAATGTACAGTAGAGGGACCGCCAGAGCACACTGTCATCTCTGTGGTAGGAATGGGAGGATTAGGAAAAACCACTCTTGTCAGTAGAGTTTTTAACAACCAAAAGTTGATAGCACACTTTGATTCTCAAGCATGAATCACTGTGTCTCAATGTTTCACCGTGGAAAAGTTGATGAGAGACTTGTTGAAGAAGTTATGCAAAGAAGAAAGGAAGGAGCCTCCTCACGATATTTCTGAAATGGATCGAGATTCATTGATTGATGAAGCGAGAAACCTTTTCTGCAAAAGGGGTGTGTTGTTATATTTGATGATGTGTGGAGTGTAGAACTTTGGGGTCTGATTGAAAATGCCATGCTTGATAATAACAATGGAAGTAGAATATTAATCACAACTAGGATCATGGATGTTGTAAACTCTTGTAAGAATTCTCTCTTTGATCAAGTGCATGAGCTGATCATGAAACCTTTATCTTTTGAAAAATCTATGAAACTTTTTTGCAAGAAGGCTTTCCGATGTCACAACAATATGTCCAGAATACCTCATGAATATATCTTCTGACTTTGTTAAAAAATGTAAGGGTTTGCCTCTAGAAATTGTGGCTATTGGTAGTCTTTTAGATGACAAAGAAAAGACTCCATTCGAATGGGAAATAATTAGGCAAAGCCTAAGTTCGGAGATGGAGAAAAAATCCACATTTAGTTGGTATATAGCAAAGATTTTAGGTTTCAGTTGTGATGATTTTCCGTACTGTCTTAAATTATGCTTCTTTTACTTTGGAATATATCTTGAAGACTATGAAGTTCAATCTACAAGACTTATTCGACAATGGATAGCAAAAGCACTAGTAAAAGATAAAGATGGAAAAACTTTGGAGGATGTTGCACAACAATATTTAACAAAGTTGATTGGTAGAAGTTTAGTGCAAGTGTCTTCATTTTCCATAGATGGAGTTGTTGTGTTCTTGAAAAAGTTTAGTGCAAGTGTCTTCATTTTTTTTTTCATATTCTTGTCCGCCATCATATCGACTCCGCTCATGTCAGCTCCGCGGCTCATGCTTACTCCGCCGCCCATGCCGCCTCCGCAGCCCATGCCGACTCCGTCACCCATGCCAACTCCGCTTCCCATGTCAACCGCGCCTCCATGTCCTGCACCCGTGCAAACATTCCTTCCACTATTTTCGGGTCCGCTTCCTATGCCTGTTCTTCATCTGTCCAATCTTGGTCTCGTTCGCACCACCATTTCCTTCAACAAGTTCCTCAACATTGTTCCTCCTTATGGGATTGTCATGGCCGCATACAAGCTCCAATCAGTTGCCTTTGCATTATGCACAACTGCTAAACCAGGTGCAATTCGCCGGAATAAACTTTGGGATCCCGGTATCACTTTTGGAAGCCATGTGTTGAACCCCCAACACCTTGAGGACAAGGTGTTTTTGCAAGGCCCGAGGAATGATAGGGAAGCAAGGGTGCAACAAGCAACTAGCAAGAAGCCTAGTAAAGACAGTAACAGAGGGGTGCAGTTAGAAGCAAAGGCAAATAGGACAACCACTAAACCTTCATACCTGAAGGATTATGTGATATGATCGTGATTGAGCTGGCAATAGAAGGATCTGCAGAATATTGTTGTCGTCCAGCAGGGGGCAGCAATAACCAATTCTGGTTTTGGTTTAGGATATTTCCTAGCATAGAATCTCAATTTTGTTAGGGGATTTCAGTATAAATATACATATTGTAATAAACTGCAGATTCATGAATGAAATGAGCCTTTCCTAAATTTTATCTTCTTCTTCTTGGAGGTCACTGGTCCTCGAAACCAGCTCTTTAATTTCTTGCATGTATCAACAACACACACAAGAACACAGCACAAGGGGACTGCAATTAGACAAGGAGGAGACAAGCACTACCCTCAGAGCCAAAAGGAAAACAAACAGGAAGATTTCCTAACCAATTCCGATCCTAAGTGTTGAGCTGGCACCTTAGCATTGGGCAATTAGAATATTCTATCTGCTGGAATATATCTTTCTGTTAGGATATTTCCAAAATTCGTTATTGCTAGCCTCCTTTGTAGGACCTCTAGAAGGAACTAGAATAAGCATTTGGTACCTATAAATGGACAATTATTGTAATAGAAATGCAAGCAGAAATATAATCAGAAATTCCCTCTCTTAATCTCCCTTTTCTGGAGGTCTCCTAGTCCTTGAATTTTAGGAACATAACACCCGTGCTTAAGCTTTGGAACAATTTCTTAACTGTTTTATGAATAAATAGTCATTTTCGTCCTAAAAAATATGTAAAACTGATAATTCATTCTTAAAAAATGAAAAAAAAATAGTCTCTGAAAGTGTAAAAAGTGAAACAAATTAGTCTCACAGCTAACTTCTATATGTTAATGTTAAGAAACTCACATACTCATCTAGAGACAAAAATATCATTTAATTGATGCTCATGTGAACATAAAGACTAAAAGTATTGACAAATATACCCATAAATTTAATAACTTATTGACATTTGTGTCCTTTTAAAGATAACTTATTGGTAAATATATCAATGAAATATATAAACCTAATTAGTTAACATTAGTAATAAGATACAAATACCAACAACACATTAGACTTAGAATTTTCTAATTTTATTATAATGTATTATAATTATAATTATATTTATAATGCCAACTTATAACATAAGAATCAAGACTCACGAGGAGC
This sequence comes from Glycine soja, assembly GCF_004193775.1. NCBI lineage: Eukaryota > Viridiplantae > Streptophyta > Magnoliopsida > Fabales > Fabaceae > Glycine > Glycine soja. The sequence continues at coordinate 42,653,971 of NC_041009.1, read as the reverse complement.
CAAGATAGGTATAAATTCTCAAATAAAAAAATTAGTTTATCAAATCTTAAATGAATCCTCCCTAGAAGAAAACAAACATAAGAAGTTTAACAATCAGAACTATAATATTTTTATAATTATAATAGACATCAAAGGAAAAATTGAAAGTACTCACATTTTCCACGCATCACATCAAATGGCTTAGCTCCATTGTCATTAGAAATTCACTAAGGTAGTTTCTTGTGTACAAGCAGAATTATTATGAACAAAAGAAGGTAATTTTCTTATCTTGCGCATGATAGTAGAACACAAAATTTTGAGCAAAAAAACACTTATTTTTAAAAGAAGAAAATGTCAATAAGTTGTTAATTTAATGAGACATATTTGTCACTAATTTTAATCTCTATGTCCACGTGAACATTAATTTCATAATATTTTTATCTTTGTGTGTCACATAAGCGAGTTTCCTAATCTAATATACAACTTACAAGGAGCAAGTTGCAAGTGCCCAAAATGTGTTGTTAAGGAAGCTTCAATTTGTCCATGGAAACTTTTTTTCCTCTCTCAATTTGTTGAAAGATCGTACTTTTATCAATTTTATGTAGTTTCTGGTCTAGCTAGATGAATTAACCAGCAGGTACTATTGTCTGATTATTTTGCAATACTAATATTTTTATGCTACGCATGATGCATTTTTCTTTCCCATTTTACGTATGTCTGTATACTCACATACTGGAATAAGGTTTGTGTTGTTGTTTTAAGTACATGTGTTAAAAAACATTTGGTTGCTGATATTTTTTTTTACATGAGGCATTGAAAAGTTTTAGTTATGGATTTAATTGATATACACTAGCAATGTAAAATTTTTTGACAACGTCAACCAATCCCAAAATGTTACCATGAATTGTGACTGGTTGATGGTGTAAATTTTTTTACACCAATAGTGTGTATAAAAATCGAACTCGTTAGCTATTTACATTAATATCTGTGACACAAAAGGGATGGTGAAAATGTTGCTAATCAGTTAGTCCATTTTCTCATTACTTATGCGACAGTGTTTTACTGCAGCTGGTCTCACTTTTGGTTTTGCTCTGTTTGGTAGAGATATGCAGTTATGGAGCATGATAGGGAAGCATACAGCAGCAGGAGACAAAGAGCATGAAACAGGGGTGCATTCACAGGACACAGGGGTACAGTTAGCAGGAAAATCCAAGAGGGTCACCACAAGACCCTCTTACCTCAGATATTACATATGAAGCTTATTGTGAGAAAGGAAGCTATGAAGCTTATTGTGAGAAGTACTGTAGGAAGGGGACAACATGATCACAAATAGAATTAGCCAATAATTTAGAAAATATTCCCTGAACACAAAAGGATAATTTCTGTCAGTAGCAAAACTAGTATAAATAAAACAATTGTAAAATGATGAGATATGAACAAAATACAAATTTCCTTTCCTTCTGTCCCTTCTCTTTTCTTCTTCCTTGCATTCTGGAGGAGCGCGTTTTGTGTCTAACCGAGCAATAGAATCTTTCTTGATATGAATAAATATTTTTTTCCATTTGGGGAGGAGGCAATGGGAAGAAAATAAAGTTATTGGATGGAATACATGTCATGTTTCATTTTATTTTTTTACTAATAATTTTTCCTTTTTCTTTTTGGATTGCTTGTTTGTTGGCTTTGGGGGTTTTATTGAGGAATGTTGCTATGGTGGCATCTGGGTCCCAAAATGTAGACAAAACTATTTGTGTGTTTGGTCCCAAACTCTAGAATAATTATTTGCTCTTAATCTAAACTAAGCAAGTTATAACAATTCAGTAATCAGTCATTAATCTGAATCGTTAATTAAAATAATAATATATTCTATGGTTAAAAACAGTTGGTTCATATGTGAGGCACCTAATTTAATGTTTCGTCCAAGACAACGACCATTTGTAACTACAAGATGGATGCATTCAAAATTACAATTGGGTCACTCTCATAGTTACTATCCAACGATATATATAAACCAACTACGTGAATGCATGTAATGCCAAAGTGCAGGATCTTTTGATTAGTTTCCATAAAGGTGTAGTTCATTCACTGATAAACAGGGGTTATCTTTTCTCAGGCATCTAACTTTTTTACGATTATATACTATCAATATGCCAACTTTCATTCCTTGAGTTGTTTTGTTTTAATAAAAATTTTATTAAATTTATTGGTCTCTTAATTATATTTTAAGATTTAATTTGATTCAAGAAATAATTATACCTGTGAATCCTAAAATATAATTAAAAGACTAAATTAAATTTTTTAATAATTAAGGAATCAAATTAACACTAAAATATATTTAAGAGACTAATAGTATAATTAAATTTTTTATTATCAATAGGGTTTATCATCAAACCTTTTTTTTTTAAAACCTTTCTACTTTGCCACAGGAACTCAAATTATTGACTTGCCAACAACCTTGAACTTAATAGGACCCTCCAAAGGGAAGTGGATTCTTTTTTATGACATTTTCACAATAAGCTAGTAGGATGTTGTTATACATTTCTCAAAAATCTTATCAAACACACTCTTTTGTTGATAAAACATATTTTTATTAAAGTAAAATACTTATTGAGTTTTTAAGATGAAAAATGTTTATTCTCTTTAACTACAGCAATGGTAACAAATATTAAGAATTTTCAATTTGACAATATTATGAATTTGACAAATACAGTGTCTTAATTATGTGTGAGAATAGGTCAGGTCAGACTTTAAAAGATCTGAGTCTAGTCTTCAATGAATTTTTGAGACCTCAGACTGACCTATAACCTATCAAAGACTTTCATTTTGGTTTGGTCTGATCTTTTTAAAAACATAACCTGGCCTGATAGCCTTTTTTAAAAGCCTTCTTCGTATTGAATCTTTAATACTCTTTTGCTCGACTTAAAAAAAGGAAAAAGGAATAGGTAAGTCAGTAAAAACAACCAAGAATATAAAGGGACACATGACTCACATTGTAATTAAAGTATTACTTAATTATAAGAATGGAAGTTGTAAAGCAGTAATGTGTAATCAAAGTCTGCTAATTTCAAAAAAAATTAATTGTACCAAAAAAATAATACAATTATAAATTGGTATCCAAAAAATAATATATATATATATATATATATATATATATATATATATATATATATATATATATATATATATATATGTCAGCCTATCAGAGCTTAAAAGACTTTTTAATAAGCTTAAGCCTAGTTTATCTAATTGGATAAGTTTTTAAAAAAGTTTGAGCCTAACCTTTTAATTAAATAAGTCATTACAAGTCAGACTTTATGTAGGTAGACGTCGATGTGACCTATTCTCACCCCTAATCTTATATGATTGTAAACCTTTTTTTTTTATAAAAATTGTTTTTATATTATTAAATAAGATAAATAGCTTATTTAATCCTCGAGCTATGCATTAATTTACCTAATCATAAGTCGTCCCAACATTTTTTTTTCTTTTTATTTTGCAAGTCAACAATTTTTATTTATAAATAAATATATAGATTCCAAGGCTGCTGCATCATGCATTCATCCTATCCCTATAACCTATCATTTGGGGAAAGGTCATTTTACTCTAAAATACTAAAATAGTAAAAATGAATAATTAGTGATTGACAAAAATAAAAAAATTTCCTTAATATCCTATTATTCTTGAAAAAAGGGGGAAAAACAACGGTTGGCGGTTTCGTAACGATTCTGTGGGTCATCTCAATCCGCTAACTTGATCATCTTCATTCTTCTAGGGTTTCTTGAATTCCCCCAAATCAATCAACCCGTTTCTGAATGAATCTCTGAACGACGCAGTATAGGATCGCGATTCTTCCATATTCCCTCCACTGCACCGCATCGTTCCACAGGGTACGGTGTTTTGATCCTCATTTCCAATGCTGAAATTTTAAATTTCCAGTTCTGTTGATTGGGACATTTAGATGATGCTAGTTGTTCTTATTTTTATAATTATTGTTCAATCATAAAAGGTTTTAAATTGGAGTGCAACATTGTTGTTTAAAAGGATTCATTGTCGAATTTGTTTTTGTTTTTACATTTTTAATAGTTGTAATAAGTCAATTTAAAATGCTAAACTTCCAAAAACTTGTTAAGCGTATTGGGAGGAGAGACTCTGCTAAAGATGACCAGCCAAGTTTCCAGCAGATATTAGTCATCAACAACGTCGATGTATATGAAAAAAGAAATCGGTGGATATTTCGCTCCAATAATAAGGTGGTGACACAAATTTATCCCCTCTTTTTTCCGGTTATTGTGGCTCTGTTATTTTGATTTGGCCGTTTTTTTTTTCTTTTCTAATAATCAGCTCTGCAGACTTTACTGGTATGCAGATTGCAGAAGACAAGCTTGATTCATTTCTGGGCATAGTAGCTTGATTTTAATTATTTAGTTTTATTATCCATAATAATTCCCATCGTTTATAAACTGTGTTCATATATTAGAGTCTCTTTTTCCTTCTAGCATCTCAAAATGAATAATTTATTATCTCGCAACACGATATTAACGGTTTTCCTTTGCTTGTGTCGGTTGGATGATCGGTGACATTACTGTTAGTTTGTTTTTGTTATTTATTTTTGCATTGCCAATCAGCTACATTTGGAAATTGGAATAGGTTTTTGAGCTTTTGGTAAAAGTTCGTTATGTACACACACAGAGGCAGGATCAAATAAAAGAAAAGATTGTTTTCATGGCTTCTCTTTGATGTGCTTCAGGGTGTTTTCTTCTTGGGAATCACCATGTTAAGCAGGCTGAGAGATATTTTAAAGCACTTTGACACCAATACTAATTTTTTGGGTTATGATATTCTGTGTTGTTTTCTATAACCAGGATACCTTATCCTGCTTTTTCTTTGCATACCTTATTTCCTCTGGAAAAACCATGTCGCCCCACCTTAAAAATTCATATATTTGTTAATTGAATTTTTCAATCAGTGGAAGAGCTAGACAATAATTTTGTTTTGTTTTGAGGAGACAATACCTTAAAAGTAAAGAATTAGAAAAATGTTTTCTCTGTAAACTTTCGTATTTTGAAAGAATAATGAGGTGGCTAGAGCTTCTCCATTTTTTAACTAAGCACCACTCTCTTGTTTTCAATTGTCTTTTTCCATGGATATGGGTAACTTTTATACAGCTTATTATTATCCTTAAATTCTATGTTGTGATGTTTTTTTTTTTTTGATCGGCAAATATATATATATATATAAAATAAAGGAAGTACCAGAGGTACTGATTATAATGTTAAGCTCCATAAAAATGGTTCCTCAAATCAGGTAGCATAAGTCTGATTGGGAACCAAACTATGGAAAAAATATACATGTGTTTTGATGCAAAAATGTAATCCCTACTGCTGCAAAAAACCTTGTCGTAGGTTACTCGACCATTGATTAAAATGCAATGTGAAATCCTTCTCCAAATTATGAAGCTAAGTCCACATTAGGAAAGTCGCGTCTTCAAACAGTTTGTTTCCATCAAAAGTTGCAGCGGAGAATAAGATTCGGTTTCTAAGCTGCCAAGTGGACCATGTTACAGCCAACCACCAAATTTGCCACCTCCTAGTCCTGATGCCTTCTACCTGTAGAAAGGAATACTGCATGAAGTGATGTTTTGTGCTCAATGGAGGGGCACCCTTCAAATTTATCCAAGACATTGTTTCCCATCATAAGGTTGGATCTTAATGCAGTGGATAAAAAGATGGGATGCATCCTCCTCCACCCTGCAAAAGGGGCATGTCATATCCAAAATCTGCACTTGTCTAGCCCTTAAATTTGATTTTGTAGGTAGTCTGTCCCAAAACAACCTCCATGCGAAAATCGCAATTTTACTAGGAATCTTGATTTTCCATAGCTCCTCAAAACATTCCTCAAGGCTCTCAACTGCTGCCTCCTCCCAAAACATTGAGTAAGCACTATGTGTAGAGTAGATACCCGACGGGTCTGCTGCCCATTCCCAGCTATTAGATCCATGATTATGGATAGATTTACCTTCAACTTCAGAAAGAAAAGAGATGGCCAATTCAATTTCACTGTCAAACAACGATCTTCTCCAGCTAAAATTCCACTCCCACCCAGAGTTGTTATGCTTCCCCAAGTGTCCAATGAGCTAGTGTTGTTGAGCAGAAATCATGTAAAGCCTAGGATACTTTTCAGCTAGTGATTGCTCATGACAAATCCACCTATCCTCCCAAAATTTTACCTTATCCCCTGCTTCTACCTTCCAATTGATTTCATGTTGTAGGATCTTACCATGGTGTGACTGATGAATAGCTCTTTTTAAATCCCTCCACCACATTGACTGTAGATTTGAGCTTCCTTCTTCAGTTAGACCCCTCCAACCCTCATATTTAGCCTCCAAAACTGCAACCCGAAGAGCCCCTTGTTGGTGCATAAGATTCCACATCCATTTACCAAGGAGGGCCAAATTAAAAGTATTGATATCTTTAATGCCTAAACCCCCTTTGTCTTTGGGTAGACATACTGTCTTCCATGAGATCCATGCAATCTTTTTGCTGTCATGTCCCCCTCCCCAAAGAAATCTTTGCTGTATTTTGATTAACTTGTTGATCACAGTTTGTGGTACCCTGGAAAAGGAAAAATAATAAATAGGAAGTGATGTAAGTACTGATTGAATAAGAGCCACTCTCCCCCCAAAAGAGATATATCTCTGCTTCCACCTAGCTAATCTTCTCTCACATTTTTGGATAATGGGTTCCCACACACAAGCTCGCCTCGGATTGGCCCTTATGGGAATGCCGAGATAAACAAAAGGAAGAACCAGCTAACTGCAATTCAAATAATTAGCTGCCATTTGCTTCCACTGATCATTCATACCAAAAGCGCCGAAGCAACTCTTAGCAAAATTGATTTTTAAACCAGACACCAATTCGAAAGTTCTTAGGATAGCTTTGATAGCTTTTACATTATCCATAGAAGCCTCACCAAAAAAGATCGTGTCATCCGCATATTGCAATATGCTAATACAAACATCATTACATCCAACACGGAAACCTTTGTACAGATTTGCTCCCATAGCTGTCCTCATCAAACCATTCAAGGCTTCAACTACGACATTGAATAAAAATGGAGCTAAAGGGTCCTCTTGTCTAAGACCCCTTTGAGGTATGAACTCCGTTGTGGGGCTGCCATTTACCAAGACTGAAATTGAGACAGAATTCAAACACCCTTCCATCCACCTTATCCATTTAGAACTAAAGCCTGTTCTCTTCAACATATATAACAGAAAATCCCACGACACCGAGTCATATGCCTTTTCATAGTCAACTTTGAAAATAAGGCAAGATTTAGTGCTCCTTTTAGCTTCGTCAATCACTTCATTAGCTATAAGTACACTTTGAAGTAAATGTCTTCCTTCAATGAAAGCTGATTGGGCTTCATTAATGATGGTGGGCAGCACTCTCTTCATTCTCTTAGCTAATAGCTTCGCCACAATCTTATACATACAGCCTATAAGAGATATAGGTCTATAATCGTTCAAATACTGGGGGTCAGCCACCTTTGGAATTAAGGCTAGGAAGGATGCATTGCATCCCCTAGGAAAAACACTATTAGCATAAAATTCATCTAAAAAATGGAGGACATCAGGCTTGATTAGCTGCCAAAACTTCTTGATGAATTTGAAGTTAATCCCATCAGGCCCAGGGCTCTTGTCACTACCACAGTCCCATATTGCTTTCCTCACTTCCTCCTCCGAGAAAGGTGCCACTAGCATACTGTTTTGCTGTTGGGTGATGGTTTGAAAAGAAATGCCATCCAGTTTGGGCCTATGAAGGTCTGGTTCAATGAATCTTTGTGAAAAGAAAGCCCTAGCTTCCTCCCTCACTTTATGAGGCTCGACTGTCCATACTCCATCCACCAAAACCCCTTTTAAAGAATTGTTACTACGATTTGCATTTATCATCATATGAAAATACCAAGAATTGCAATCACCCTCCTTGATCCACCTTGATCTCGATTTTTGTCTCAACAAAGACTCATGAGCTTGGGCTGCTGCCCAAAGATCTTCCTGCAGCTGCTTTCTTTTCTGCTCTTCTAGTTGGGATAATTGTCTTTGGATTGTGTCTTCCTCCAACTTGTTTAATTCAGATTCAATCCTTTTTACCTTTGTAAAAGTATCTCCATAATGTTCTCTATTCCATCTCTTCAAGCTATGCTTTAGTTTCTTAAATTTTTCTTTAAGGATGTATCCTCCCCATCTTGATTGCTGATTGGATGTCCAGCTATGATGAACAGTTTCCTTGAATGATCTATCAAGTAGCCAGCAGTCCATAATTCTAAAAGGTTTTGGGCCCCAATCAATCTCCTTAGAACGAAGCACAATTGGGCAGTGATCCGAAAAATTCCTTGCAAGTGTAGCTTGAATGCTGCTGGGCCATCTAAGCAGCCAATCATGGGAAACTAAAAACCTGTCAAGTCTGCTTCTAGATGCGCCATTAGGTCTATACCAGGTAAACTTTCTGCCTAGCCAAGGAACCTCCAAAACCTCCAAATCATCTATCCACTCATTAAATTCTTCGATACGGCTGTCCTCGGGCAAGCTTTGGACATTGGTAAACCTTTCATCAGGGCTTCTTATGGAGTTAAAATCTCTCAAAATACACCACAGCCCCCCATCCATAGAATGTCTTAACTGTTTTACTGTGTCCCACAAAATTCTTTTATTGTGTATGTCACATGGAGAATAAATAGTAACAAGGGTGACCAGTTGTGCTTCTTGGACCCATTCCCCAACCATTAAAATAAAGCCATTACCAGTGATTTTCCTCTGTAGTCTGAATGATTTATCACTCCACAAACATAGTATGCCACCTGCTAAACTGATAGCTGGCAGCATTTCCCAACTTACCTCTACATGTCCCCATAAAGCCTGACACATAGCTTTATCCACCATTTCTTTCTTTGTCTCTTGAAGACAAATTATATCCACACCCTCCTGCTTGATCAGTCTCCTAATTGCTCCCCATTTTACACCCCTTCCTACGCCTCTAACATTATAGGAAATTATATTCATTGATTCCTGTTGCTGTCAGCCCTTCTATTTGCTTCTACCCTGTCCCTTTCCTCCATTTGCCGGAATTTTTGAATGACTGCCTTCTTGCTTCCTTCTCCAGTGAGGCCCAATTGTTTGGCCATACTCCATATCTGACTTGCCTCAATAGTGTACTGATTATCCAAGACTGGGATTGCCTTTGTAACTCCATTGCTGAGCTGTTGCTGCAAGGAAAGATCCCGAATGTCATTGTGTGTTTCCCCTGGCTGTGTCAAAGTGTTTGTGTGTTGTTGTTGTGAGTCTCCATTGTGTGATGCAGATCCTGAATTAGAGGGAAGAAAGCCCAAATCTGATTTCTTTTGGCACCTCCTCTGCCGAGAATAAACCTGCCTTGAATTCCCACCCCCCCTGCTTGTGGGTTAAAGCCCAATTTGGAGTTTTTGTCTTTGGGGGTATAATTGGAAATATGCTCATCCTGATGTGTTATACGTGGTGCTTCTTCAGATACATGTCCCTCCAACTCCTTATATTTAAAATTGCCACGTGTATCCAAGCTATCCTTAGCCAGGACCACATCATTAGCTTCTGCACCAAAATCCTTTTGACCCTCTGCCAGCCCGCTATGCCCCCTGTTACCTTCATTGTTGTTTTGGTGATAATCCTGTGACACTGCATCCCTGTTAGGTAGGCTGACCCATTGCCTCACCCCCTTTTTTGTGGCCGAAATGCAGGGATGTTACTTGATTATCTCCATTGACCCGAAGATTATTATCCAGTGAGTCGCAGCAGTCGTTATGACCAGAGGATAAAAGGACTGTCCCCTGGTCTTCGGCGCCGGCCAAGGCCATTGCGTCGTCGCCATGACATGCGGAACGCGATTCCAACTCCAATAGGTATGGCCGGGGTGGCGACCCCTGGTCTTCGACGCCGCCAAGATTCTTAGAGATGACTCCGTGGAGATCACTGCACGATTCCAACTCTGGCAAATGTGGGACGTTTTCCGCGAGGTCCCAGTTGATGTGCGAGGAGCTGTCAAGGAAGCTATCATCGGAGTTAATCTCCTCCGATGACCCTCCGACACTTCTCCTTCTCCGAAGACAGTCTGAATAGCCACCGCAACACTCCTCGACGATGTGAACCATGAACTTCTCGTCTCCGACCATTACCTCCACCGTGTGTTGAATTAATGGCCGCCAGGGAGTCCTAATGAGGACCCGCGCTCTATCCAATCTTCTTTTCTCCTCCATTGAATCGTCCAAATCCACCAGCTCTCCCATAACGGCTACAATCTGGTTAATGTATTTTGGGTTCCATGCCTGGACAGGAATCCCCCAACATTGAATCCATGTAAGCCGACATCCTGCGCACAGACTTGGGCTCCACCTTTCAATAGAGGAGAATACCGTTATTCCTCCTGCTCTTCCTCCACTCATGAGTTGGTGCGCTTCATTTTCAGTGAGACCTTGCAAGAGGACTTGATCGTCACCCATGTATCTAGGAGTTACATCCATTCCAGTCTCCCAGAGAAGCTCGTCCTCCAATCGTTCAAACAAAGCTTGGTTTTTGAGGGGCCCTATCCACGCTTCCTTCAGCCACGAGGTATCTTCTGGTTTAACTTCAATGTGAACCGAGGATGAAGAGGTTTTATGGTTGATGGGGGTGTTTGATGTTATCTGATATCCCGACCGTCTGATGTTTCTTGTCAGCGCATTTGCGTATGATGTTGGCTTCGTGTGGTGGGTTCGAACCTCAGCTCCTTGCTTTCTGTCCGTGCACGGCCTTGTTTGGGTTGTTCCCGCTGCCTCCCTCTGCACCTCCCTTCCATACTTTGGGAGGTTGACGAACAATTTCAACCCCCCTATGACAATCCTGTCTAGCTGCCTCGCCAGATAAGGGATATCTTGTACCCCTTTGAACCTAACAAAGCCATACCTTCTCCTCGTGAAGTTTCTTCTGTTTGGGATGAAGATTTCCCTAACGTCCCCCCATTTCTTGAAATGGTACCAGAGCTCTTTCTCTGTGATGTCGTCGACGAAACGAGAGAAATAGAAGGATGTAATATCCTTATGATCTCTCCAGTTAGTCACCGTGTGTTTCAGCTTAGCTCTTCCTATGTTTCCGGCATAATGCCGTCGGGATGCCTCCCCGAAGCTTGCTCTATCACGCCATACTCTCTTACCTCTCAGTCTATCTCTCCCCCACCCTGTGTTTCTCTCTCTACTCATTTTTTTTTTTTGTGTCAGCCACAGTAGCAATTCTAAGTTGTGATGTATCCTATTGGGTTTAAATTTTCTTAATATTTTGTCTTCAAACTGTATTTGTTCAGGTAATAGGTGACTGGAGGTGGAAATCAAGAGATTTCTCAATCAAAAGGGTAGTGTTGCAATGTTGGCTTCTGAAGATATTTTGTCATTCAAATCTTACCAGAACCGGGCTAATTTGTTTGTCAAGGAATATTTACTAGCCGACTCTCTGATTCCATATACTTCTGTTATTAGTGGCATGTTAGCTTGCAAGATGGTATCTAGATTGCAATATGTTGTCATTCTATATTTTTCTTCAAGAATGTCATATAAGACACATTAAATTTATTGTGATTTCATTTTCTTTAATTATTTCCTGTCCTGTTTTTCAGGTCTATGAGCTTACTCAGCATATTGGTTCTAATTACTTTAAGATCTATTCCAACTTCTCCAAAATCCAACGTATTGAGTGGAACAACCGGTGACTGGATCTTTCTATTGAGTAGAAAAACATATCTTTTGTTGCTCATGATACACTATGTTTATAGACTTTCATTCTTTGTGCAGTGCTATATCAACTATACATGCCATTTTCATAACATCTATGTCGTTGTACATGGTGTTTTGCTCAAATCTATTTTCTGACTACCAGTCTACTGAACTTATTACTGAGCGAAGCTCTTCATTGTCAACTTTTGCACTGGGGGTAAGAATAATCTAGATGTTTTTTCCCTATTGTTTGTATTTTCTCTTCCTTTGAAATAATGCCATTACTATTGTGGTATCTGAAATGAACCATATACAAGGGGTTGAGTAGTTTCTAGTTCAAATGCAATTTCCAGAGCATGTGATAGTAAATGCTGTGTTTAGAAATTATATATATATTTTTTATGTGCATCAGATCATTTCAAGTGAATTTTGTATGTACAAGTATTAGAGTTCGTGGCAGCAAGAAATTTTGCTTTTGGTTGAGTTTCTAGGTTACAGAATTAGTAAAGTGAAAAGCAGACAAGTTACTGACTTCTGTTTATGCCAAAAAAAAGAACTAGACTTGATGAATATAAAATACAGCTTGATTGTGAAAGTAAAAGAAAAATCTGTGTAGCCGATAAAGAAGGATCTCTTAAGATTAATGGTAGATTGTCTATTAAATCTCTGCAATTCACAACTACAATTCTGATTTGAGATAAAGTATGTATATGGTCTTGAAGTTAGGTTACTTTGTATTATTCTATATGACAAGCAGCCTTGTAGATAATTAGCATCACCTTGATCACCATTTTTTTTCATGGAAATTTAAACTGTTGTGTCTAGCATTTTGATTAGTAGTAACTGATGAGTGGAGTTTCAAATATTGTAAAATGACATGTTGGGATTGGGAGAAAAAAACAAAAGCATCACATAACGAGAAAATAAACAAGTTGTATTTAAGCACTGACCAAGGAATTAGAACATGCAAAACTATAAAATAATGCATATTGCATCATTGAAGCAACAATTAAGCACACTTTGTTTATTAAGTTTCCCAAAATTTATAGAACCGTGGCAGGAATGCTGTATTTGATTGCTAAAGTTTTTTGTGGATTTGGACTTGCTATGATAGATATACCCTCTCCAACTCTTCCTGTGATGGGGTTTGGGACTTGCATATATATGAAATTAGGCAAAAATCTTGTTAATTTGGACAAACATAACATGAAATTTGGAGTCCTCTTCTTACATTTTCTATTTGACATTCAATGAACATTGTCAAAGAATGTCTTTTAAGCATATTAAACTGATACTGATGGTATCTCCAATAAATACCTATAGGAGGAGGAATAGGTTGGCAGCAAGGAATCAATGGGACATTATTCAATGTAACTGCACAAAACTAACTATAGTTATTTACGTAACAAACTAGAGGGGAGGTTGTTATAAAAAGGGAGGGAGGGAAACCATGAGAGAAGAGTTTTGGGAACTCATTGGCGGGGCAGAGGTTCATGTCTCTCAATTGCCTGGAAGGTTACTATCTTGAGAATTGTACCCTGTTGGGTCTCTATTCTGTATCACATTGATATTATGAGATGCAATTTCTGCAATATCATTTATATTGATTGCTAATTCTGCTGTCTTTACTCTCTTTACGTTATTTGTCTTTTGCGTCTCTTAAATCACATCACATGGTTTTAGATGGTTGGGATCTTGTGGAGCTTATTAATTTGTTGAGCTTGTTCTTTTATAAGACGCCTTCGAGTTTTTCTTTTTTAATTGTTATGGTGACTAGATTTAAGAGTTTTGTCAAATCCTCAAAGACTTATCCTTCTATTAATATACAGTGCTGTCTTTTCCATAATCTGTTTTGTGATTGAAACAATGTCCTAGCCACATTTTGACGTAATAGCTCTTAAGATTTTCTTGATGTTTGTATTCTGCTAGCATTTCCTTTTTCAGGAATTCATTTTATTTCTTTTTTACTTGTAATGATTCAAATCAACTTTGGGAATTGTTATCATCTTCATTGTCCTTATACATTCAACAACCATTTTCTGATCTGCTTTCTGCATCACTTTGTTTTATCAGTTGAAGTCTTTATTTCTTGTGTTTGATATTTATTGTGACAGGTTTCTGTTGGTTACTTCATTGCTGATCTAGGGACAATATTATGGTTTTTTCCTGCTCTTGGTGGATATGAGTATGTAAGGATAATATTTTTTTAACTTGCATAGTTTAAGCCAACCTTTCATGTGAAGTTAAACTCTCTTAATCAATTTTAAGAAATTTCACTTGATAGAAACCCAGCTGGAGATGATTATGGTCGGGATTTAACCTGACTTCATATTAACATTGGTTCAGGTGATTCATCATCTGTTTTCTTTGGTAGCAGTAGCATATGCAATGTTGACTGGGGAAGGACAGCTTTACACATTCATGGTCCTGATCTCTGAGACAACTACTCCAGGGATCAATTTGAGATGGTAATCTTTCTCTTATAGTCGAATTCTACTATGTCATAGAATATTTTTCTTTGTTAATGTTGTGGTGTTTGTGAAGGTATCTTGATGTAGCTGGAATGAAAAAGTCCAAAGCTTATCTCATCAATGGGGTTGTAATATTTATTTCTTGGCTGGTGAGTCAATTGTTTGAAATACATACACACATATATAAAATAGAATGCACTCACAATGTAAAAGTTTTTATAATGTCATCCAATCATGGATTGTTTTCATATATGGTAAAATTGTTACTTTTTTAAACAATTATTTAATTACTTTAAAGTCAAATCGAAGGTGATTTCTAATTAGTTGATAGTGTAAGATATGTGTGTTTGTTCTTATTTTGAAATATCATATGTTGAATATATAGTATTCTCGTTTTTGTCATATTGGGTTTGCTTACCAGAATGGTCCATCTGCAGGTTGCCAGAATACTTCTGTTCATATACATGTTTTACCATGTCTACTTGCACTTTGATGAGGTAATAACTATTCGCACCCTGAATTGATAAGTTGTCCATTGCGTAGTGCCTTGTAGGTAGCAGATTTTGACATTCAGTTCTTGGCCTTTAATGACTCAAAAGATGTCTGCACATTATTCTCTTGGATGATAAATGGCCTAGATCATGGATCTACCTATTTCTTCTTATCAGCTAAAATTTGAATTTATGCTTGTCATTTGGGGAGCAGTAGGGTTGTTTGTGGTGCAAGGATTGATATATGTACTATGGTTGTACTGTCTATAGACACGTGTACAAGCATACCACAATCACTATCTCTACATAATAACTGATGAGGCCAAAATTTGGCAAAATTTGGTGAAGTTGGTCTAATGAATTTAGATTTAGGACCTATTTGGATAAACTTTTCTAGAAAGAAATTTGGAAGAAAAAATAAAAATAAAAAGGAAAAAAAACTTTTTTTATAAGCTATAATTAGCTTATGCAGAAGTTAAAAATCAGTTTTTAGATAAGTTAATATGATTAAACTTCTACATATTAGTTTTATGCATAAGCTAATTTTTATTTATGGAGTTTTTTTTCTTCTTATTTTCTTCTTCTATAAGTACTTCTGGAGAAGTTTATCTAAATAAGCCCTTATTGGCACCTTGTTGGATAACTTATTTGTCACTCAAGACAGGTGCCAGCAATTTCTTTATAACGTGTGGTAATTTAGCTGTTGGGTAATTTTTTTTATCTTATTTCTGGTAAATGATGTGGTTGAGAAAGGTAAAGGATCACATAGCTTTGTTGAATTATTTAACAGGTTGAGAAGATGCACACCTTTGGGCAGATATTAGTTATTGTTGTGCCATTGGTGCTATCAGTTATGAACTTGGTTTGGTTTGCTAAGATTATCAAAGGCTTGAGGAAGACATTGGCAAAGAGGCAGTAAATAATTCTGCATAGTGAAACCTTTTTGAAGAAAATGTATAGGTTACCCCTACCCATGTCGATATCAACCTCACCTAGTTCCACGTGAATCTGAATTTTTTTGTATAATTTTTTCTTTTTTAATGCTTATATATATAAACACGAGAGAAGATTTACTTACTCCATAGTATAAGGCTCGCACTTAATTAGTACTTATTATTAATTTTAATTTTATCTAAATAGCTTTAGATCATACTCCTGAACTTAAACATAAGTAAAATTAAACTATTCTTATGCTCATTAAAATGGTTTTTTCTTAAAAAAAGATAATTATTTTTTACAAAACTTAAAAGGTAGTTGATATCATTTAATCCTATTATTTGCTTTTAAGAATTAATCATTTTTCTTAAAATGTCGTTCATTAGAAATAAAATTTTAAATAATTGAAGGATATTTTTGAGATAATATGGTGAAATAAGGTGAAAGTAGTCAATATTTGCTTATATTTGATTCTAATTTTTGTTGTTGTTTATATTTAAGTCGAACGGAAGTATTAATGAAGAGAGAAAATAATGTACTTTTTTTATTGAAAATGAAATAGATTAAAAATATATTATTAATTTGAGAGAGATTATAATTATTGACTCCAATGATTAATTTAAAATATTATTACTAAATTGAAATTTTAATTTTTAATCTAGTTATTATTTTTTCTTAAAAATAAATTAGCAAATGATTTGTTTTAACGAGTTTTAAAAACTTTGAAGTTGGCCTAGAGGCAGGTTTGGATACTGTGCACGAGGTTCAGGTTTCAAACCTTAGCTTGTTGCTGCTATTAGGCACTAAAAAATATTTAAATGCATTTTTTCATTAATAAATTTAGGTATATTATCATATAGGGTGTGAGGTGCAACTTAGTTAGCATTCTAGCTACTTGCTATTGTGATGCCTTTTGCATACCTTTTCAAAAATAGTTTTAATTATTTTAGCAATGTCTAAAATATGCTACATTTATTGAAATTTTATGGAACTTGGAATCTTGATTGATGATATGATAATTGATTGATTGACATGCTTTACTAATGTTGAAAGCTCCCTATTAATGAAGT
Organism: Glycine soja; assembly: GCF_004193775.1. NCBI lineage: Eukaryota > Viridiplantae > Streptophyta > Magnoliopsida > Fabales > Fabaceae > Glycine > Glycine soja. The sequence goes on along the minus strand of NC_041009.1, from coordinate 42,637,258 downwards.
GTAATTGTTAAGAAATATTCGAAGTTTTGATTTTGGGTTTGAAAATCATTGAAAGTAGGAAGTTTGGAGAATAATAAAATGTTTCTTTTTTTTTTTTTTGCATACTTTGTCTGTGTAATTTGCCTAGCAAGTTATCAGTCTTGCTGTATACAAAGAGAAAAAGAGAAGTCTCAGTGAGTATTTTCGCTGAGCGAATTCCTGAGTTCATTGAGCAAAAATATTTGTGACCATTCTAACTGAGCAAATTTCCTAAAATGCCCTACAAGCTAATTTTAGAGTGAGAATTATGAGAGGTTATCTTCATGAAAGTTGTAACCCTTTATGTTGGCTATAGTTATTGGCTTTGGTTTCAATAAAAAAAAAAGTGCAAACTCTAGATATTATCAAATAAGTGAGCTAAGATCAAACTGTCAAGATTTAGTAAAAGTGTCACATTGTTTATAATTTAGGCTTTGTATACTTCAAAAGCAAGTATTGGTGTAAACATAAAAGTTGTAGATAATCTTATTATCTTTCATACGGAAGAATCAACTTAATTGAGTTGGTATGACTCTATATATTATAATTACAACCCACATAGGTCATAGACACATAATGAAAAATGAAGGGGATTGTAACCCAAAAACATAGGAAATAGCATGCCAACCATAAAGATCAACTGGATAATTGTAATATTGGTATATAAACTAGTGTATATTCATGATATATTGCTTAGTTTATGACTAGTTCATTGTTGAGATTACTATATTATTGTTGAGATAACTATATTCTTGATGAGATTATTGTATTATTGTTGAGATGACTATTTCATTAATTGAGATTATTATATATATTATTAGATTGTCGATGTTATTATTGAATTACCTTAAAGTGAATGATATCCTTTTTTTGATAATATAATTTGAGATTAAGTAATATGATATTGTGAATGTACCGTTGATGTTAGAAATAACTTTGAAACATTAAATGATTCAACTTTAGTTTTGAAAATTTGAAAATCGATAGCTTGGGGAAGGAGAATTTCACTAGGAGAAATTATAATTTGTTGAGTGATTTGGGGTCTCTCGCTTACTAAATATTTCTCCAAATATACTCATATGTTTTAAAACACCGATGGCTTTTTGAAGTTGTGAAAGTGTTTCATAAATTTGAAGTGAATTTATAAATGTATAAGGGAGAAATTTATGAAAAGATTTAATTAAATGGATTGTTATTGCTGAAGATTGAATCCTTTAGATAGGCCATATTGTGATAGCATGTATTAAAATGTCGTATTTCAAACCTCAAAGGAAACCAAGTATAACATGATTAATGTTAGATGTTGTAAGGTGGATCCTTTTCTTGGGAACATTGTGGAGAGCCTTCAATGGCATGAAGACATAATCCTTCTTTTCTTTGATGTGTTTTATGTTTAGTGTTGATTAGCTTATGTGTTTAGGATGTGTTGCTGCAAAAACCAAACATGGTCAAAAAAACTAACAAAGGCTAAGTGGCCCTCGTAAGATGTTTCACATGTCTACCTGAAATGTACAACAAATAAGGACCTTGTCGTCTCTAGGATAAAACAACCCTCCAAGATTAGTCAAACCCTTTATGTGACAAAAGAGAGTCCCACAAACTTACATCCATACAATACTCAAAATTGCTGAGAGAGTTGAAACTTGAAAGAACACAATTTTTATTTTTAAACTTTTGTATCTTCTTCAGCAGTTTTTTCCTTTTGTATATATAGTCACATATCATTGCACATGATTATAAAAGATTTGAATATGTTTTCCATACATGTAAAATAGTCCATTTTAGTTTTACTACCTAAAATATTTTTTATTTTATTACCTGATATTTTTTATGTTAAATTTTAATATTCATAGTCAATAAGAATTTGTTAAGTGATGATATAACATGCTAATAGAGTATCATGTTATTGGTTAACAAATAATATGGTAGCTTAACGTATAGAGTATCATGTTATCACTTAACATATCATCACTAATGACATATACTAAAATCGAACATAAAAAATATCAGGTAGTAAAATAAAAATAAAAGGATAGTTTAAATAGTGAAACTCAAATGAGCTATTTTATATGTATAAAAAAATACATTTAAGGATGTGTTTAATTCACTAAAACATAAGGGACTGAACAACACAAAAATATTTGTCAAACTTTGTTGCGTGTCTAACAAAAGTAAAAATATAATATTATCCTTATTTTTTGACTTTTTATTATCTCACACTTTTTTTCTTTTTCCATGTGCCTCCTTCTCTAAACTCTCCAAACATCATACATTGACCACTGGCGAGGGCCGCCAGCATGGGCACCTTAGCCGCCAACGAAGACAGTATGGACGGTTGTTGTTCCCTTTTTGCTCATTATTTCTTCATTTTTATTGTTAGTTTATTCAAATATTTCAATCGTCATCTTCTTCCTTCTCGCTATGTTTTTTTTCTTTTGGCCAACTCCAGCTAGGTTGTGTCATGTAGTCGTGCCACCATCAGGCCTTGCACTCGGTGGTGTCAAGGGTCGCGCCTCCTTCGTGGAGGTGTCTCTCCTTAGTTGCGTCATCAAGGTGCTGCTAATGCACCTAGGATTTTATATATAGTAAAATTTATATTATTTTATCTAGTACATAAACACATCAAACAAGATCCAACACGAAATTACTTATACAGTGCATCGACCATCAAATAACATATAATATAAAAAATTATCTTATGATTCAACTACTTGTCCAATGTTATTCTTTATGTCCTGCCTTTTTTAGTAAATCAAATGTATCCTAAGTCTTTTTAAAACCAAATTCAAGTGTTAATGATAAAAATGTTAACATGTATATTTGAAAGTCCCATTCAAACCACATAAAACTATTTTAGTGTGTGCATCGTAGGTAATAAATATATATTTTATACAATTGTAATTTATAATTTATAATAAATCAATAAAATTTTCTAAATATATAAGATATATTATAATTAAAATCTGGAATAAATAAATGTTTTTTAATATAAATTATATTTAAAATTTGTGATAAATATTTTATACTATGATATATTTATATTTTTAATAATTTATTTATAGATATTCAAATTCAAGTTAATTAGAACTAACGGTATTAAACATGATAGATTAAAAAAGATAAAAGTTAAGTTAAACTGTTTAATTAAGTTTCACACAGCTCGAAAAGTATTATCTAATTGAGAGAGAGGAAAAAGTGTTATTTATAAGCGATTTTGCCATAATTATTACAGTTATGGTTAAGATAGGTTAGGTGTGGTAAGTCCTTTCGTATCCTCTAACTATCTTTATTTCCTTATGTACTCTCATTTTATTTTTTTGAACCTTATGTACTCTCATTGGTACTACTGGTACCTCATGTTATAAAATCTTTTTTGTTTTCTGATTAAGAAAAAAAATAAAGACTAGTTGTATACTTGTATCTATGATCAAGTCGTTGAGCTCTGTGAAACTTTAAGCGAAAACTTCAATTTGAGTTCATGCAGGATACCTTAAGGCAACTTCAAGCAAAAATTTTGGTTGTTCAGATCTAATCTTAAATCTAAACAACCAAAACTCATTAAATACGAAGAGAAGATAACTCTATAAAAACAATATTATGCAACTTAAATAGAAGACTACTTAAAGCCTTAAACCATTTTAACTATTAGAGATTATAGAATAATTCATTAAAGCTTTAATTTTATAAATCTTTGCCAAAACCCTAAATCTATGATAAATATTGCGTACGTGGTTACAGAAATGATACATATTCATATTGTTAGGTCTAAATTTATATAATTGCTCCCATGAGATTGTACAGAATTAGAATCGATAACATGATTATCTGCTGTATTTGGTGAAGAAAAACGCATTCTCTCTTGATCACCGTCCATTGTTGGAATTGGTGAAGAGCCGAAAGAGAGTGAGAGATCAAGAAATTTCATTGTCCTACTCTTTTCTTCATTTGACGATTCACTAAATAAGCATGCACTTGACTCGGGTTCCTGCAAAATAGTATGATAAATATATTTAATATCATAAAAAAAGAGTTGAGGAAGTTTATTCACTATTCAATGTGCCATCGATAATAATATTAAATGATTTCATTAAACTTATTAGTACAAACGAAAGCTATGTCATTAATTAAACTGAAGAAATATCAATCAAAAAAATATCAATGTATTTTCTTTCTTATTATTTTTCTCTTACAAGTGCATGTTTGTAATACAATTATCAATACCTTAGAATACTCGGTGTACTCCCTTAATTCATTTTTTTCTGATGAAAATTATTTTCATTCTTACTTTTATAAATTATTACAAGAATAATAATTTATTTTCACCTTAATTATTTTCAATATTAGAGAAAAAAGCAATGAAAATAAAAGTAACTTGATGTTTTTTGGTATATAAAGTCAACAAATAGAAACAACGTTTTGCAACCCAAACATGCTGAAGGTTTTCTAAACAAATGGCTCAATGCTTTAAAACTTGAAAAGTTTGAATCTCTATAGTAATGAAATAGCTTGACATGTAGTATATCAAATAGTAAATTAAAATAGTACCTGATTTAGATCATAATCAGTTTCACTGGTCTGCGAAAGTCCTTTATTTTCTAGCGGGTGAATTTCTTGATTGACAATCCCCGTATCATATTTTGATGCCTTTAATTTAAATTTTGTTCCTTGTGATCTGAAGATTATGCTGAAAGAGGATGTAAAAGAATTAACGATCACAATTAGTGACATGCATTTAAAAAAGAGAGTGATAAAGCAGTAATACTTTCAGAAATATATGTATCTCATGTACAACTCTTATGACACATTTATTTTATCTGTAAAAATTAAAGATCGATATTTATAAATTTATAATAATTTTATGTGTTTTATTTAACTCCTTTGATTTATATGACACTTTTTTTATATCTAAATTTTAAGAAAAAATGATATTTTTACTGTGAATGCTTACAAAACATAAAACTAATAAGAGATAGAAATAATTGTATATAACATTAAATATAGTGTCACTGTTTGATGTTAAAATAATGAAATTAAAGTTAATTATTTTTCTTTTTTCTTTTAAACAAAACAACTGAAATAACATTTTGGTACTCATCTGGGAACATGGCATGTAGATCCTTTTTGGGGTAGTAGTCAAATATAGACATTATTACACAGGTTATTTTATGCCATTGGCTGTAATAGGGGAAAGTGATGAGAGTTTGGTAATTATGTCAGTTTGTGAATGGTTTTGTGTCAATGATTGACAGGTTGTTGTATGTCAATAGCCTGTCACTTAGGTTCTATATAAAACAACTGAAATATCATTCAATCATTAGAGTTAGGACCATTGCAATTTTAAATAAAAACGAATAATGTCCATGAATCCATCCCACCAATAGAGCGTTATAAGACCTAATGTTTTTTAACATATAAATTTAACGTTCAAGTAATTACTAGTTGAATCCATATAATAAATGTTTGTATTTCCAAAAAAATATTAATTAGTTTATATTGGATGATGAACACTATAATTATATATGTTTGTGTTTAAAAAAAGATTGTATATGATGTTGTAAAAGAAACTTCATATTTAATTTAAAGTTTTATCTACTACATTGACAAGGATTTATTTTTTATACGTTTGGACGGTTTACCTTTGGGATGAACAGTTGGAGCAGATTGGGTGATGATCCTTAACATGCACATTTTCTTCCATTTCCTGTTGCATTGATGTGAGAATCGTACCTCCCTTCATGTTCCTGTACATCTAAAACCCAAAATTTCTCTTGAATAAAGAAAATATCTAACCTTAAATTATTTTATTGAAAAATTTAGTAGAAGGGAAGGATATAATTAAGTAGACACAATTAGATATATATAATTCACCAGACAATTATAATATTTAGGAAGCAACCACAAGAAATTTGCATGTTTACCTATCATGTTTTTAGGAAACAACCACAAAATAAAATAAAATAAAATTCCAGTAGGTATAGCCGCATGCGCAATTATATTAAGAGTTTCATTTAGGGCAAAGTGGTGAAAGAATTGCATAGAAATATGTCTAATCAAGTTACAAATATTCTGTCAAAGCATGATCTGTCTCTTGTATATCAGAGGGTCGTAATTTCAATTTTGTGCCTTCTTTTCTCTCCTTAATTGTCATGATGACTGATGCACAAACTATTGTATTTTTTGGTAGCTATTAATAATTTTGTCTTTCTTCTTAGGGCCTAGGCCTTAGGCCCTTAGCCCCGATCTCCACCCCCCCCAAAAAGAAAGTTACAAATATACATACATTACAGTTTTTATATGTAGCATATTACAATATCATCTTTTTTTTTTACATGATGCAATATCATCGTATTCTCCTCCTCTTTTCATCTCACATAATTTGTACTCAATTTCTTTTAATAACATTACAAGTTAGAACGCATGGTTATAAATGCTAATATAATAATATTGCTAATTAAAGCCTAGTATGGTAGTACATTGAAACTAGAGATAGGTGTAGTGTAGAACCTATTTTCAAGCCTAATAAAGGCAAAAGAACTATTTCCCTTTCTTTAAAGCTTATACAGATATGCGCTTTGGGCATCTCAAAAAGCAAGGCTAGCTATACAATGCAACACAAACTTGTTTTCATGGATTTTGCTAAACAAGAGAGTTGAAGAGAAAAAGAGTTTCACGTCTTTAAAATTTATATATACACTTTTTCGTGAAGAGTATATGCACATGTACCTAACCCAGATTTATTATTATTTTTATAAGTTGCGCGTGCACAAAATACATTTTTAATACTAAAGCAATGCTTCGTTCATTCTTTTGATATGAGGAAGACGTATAACCTGAAGGGTGTAATGTAAATATAAAAAAACAAGAGATACTATTGATCATTTCTGAATTTCTTCACATAATGAGATAGGCAATATGCTATCTGCTTTCTACCAAGTAAATTAAAGTTACAACGTAAAAGTAATGAAAAAAAATTAGGAGCATAAAGAAGTGATCGAAGTTCTTCATGAACGTTGGTCGTAAGCTGAAAAGTAACGGAATATTATCATTTATGAATGTAACATATACATCGAGATATTGTGACAAATCTTGCTTTCCACAAACTACAGTATTTTCTTTTTGTTCTTTCAGCAATTATTGTTGGTACGGCAAAATATACCATGACGCGTATATTTTGTCTCATGCATTGATTGATCGATTTTGAAGAAATTAATATAGAAACAAGAAATAATTAGGATTTTTTTCTTTTCTTGTGGGGGATGAGAGAATAAATCTGAGAACAGGCCAAAAAATCTCATGTTAACTAGGTGTGAAAACAATAATATTTTCAAATCTTGGGGTTTTCTAACCCCCACCCTAAAAGTAACAAAAAAAAACAGGTTTCATTTTTTTAATTTTACTTATAAAAGAAAAACAAATAAAGCAACTGCTGCATAAGTAATATAAGTATCTTTAAATAAGAATTGAACCACATGGATAACTATATATATATATTTACCTGAAGATGGCTTTTAATGTGAGAGATCCTCAGTCCTTTCACATGCATCATATGCAGAATGCTCTTTGGGGTTGCCTCTGCAAAATCCAGTTTGCTAAATTGTTAGCAGAAACCTTAAAAATCCTTTTCCTTGTTGATGATTTTATATCACACTTACAAAGGAGAAAAAAGAAAAAGAGATGAATCAGTATAACTTAATCATCATTTGTGCAAGTTGTTTAGGCTATTAATAGTATTTTTCTGTTATTTTATTTTATTTTCTCCCCCTCTCTTCTCCTCATCTTCTCTTGGTCTTTGTGAAAGTGTATATATAAGAGGAGTAATTAGAAAAAAGAAACAACTGAAATTAAAGAAAAAGAAATTCCAAATAGAGATTAAGCTAGCTTAATTAACAAAGCATCAAGGAAATAAAATAAAAATGAAATTCTAGGATTGGACGACATGGATATGAACTGAAGAAATCAAATAGCTAACCCTAGATCATGCACATGAAGGAAAAACTCACTGTTTTTTCCGCCAAGACCTTCCACAACTTCAACAAAGTATTCATGGAGTTCAGGTGTCCACCGCAAGCGTGGATTTTCCGATTTGTGGTACTTCCGCGCGCAAGTTTTCTTAGAATTCTTCATTTTTCTTCGCTTTCACGTCGTGCAGAAATTAACAGCAAGAGAAGGCTCAATGAAAGAATATGTGTATAAATAAGACTTGTTATGTTTTACATCTAATATGAAAGCAGCAGCATCGACCATAGAATGTTTTCTTTGTGTCCAAGGTCAATGACTTTTTCATAAAAAAAGGATATTATTGTTAAAAACATATACTTTCCATATATATATATATATATATATATATATATATATATATATATATATATATATATATATATATATATATATCTTGTCTTCTTCTGTATTTGGGGAAAAATAAAAAATTCTTTTTTTTTTCCTTTTCCGTTGGATATATGTTGAACATTCCGTTTGATTTAGATTGTAATGTATAAAAATATTAATAAGAATAAAAAGAAGAAGAAGAAATGGATTCCGTCGAACTTTCATAAAGAAGGTGATCATCAATTGCTTCGAAAAAAAAACAAAAGAAATAATAAGTGAGTTCTTTGAATTTTAAATTGTTGCACTTATTTCTTGTCTTTAAATTATTTTTTATCAATATTTACGTGTGATCAATGTATGTGAATGAATAATAAATATCACACTTAAAAATTCCATCATATAAACGAAATCTCTATTGATTGGATAAATTTAAATTTCTTCATGCAGATTGATCTTTTTGTGCGTGAGACGACTAAGAACTTTTTTTATATTAGAAACTCAATTCATATTCCTATTTTTAATTTTAGCAGTGACATAGAAAATCAGGAGAGAAATGTAAAATAAGATCAATGATATAATAGAAAAAGATACAGAGGAGAAATGTTATATATATATATATATATATATATATATATATATATATATATATATATATATATATATATATATATATATATATATATATATATATAATAAAAAGGTGAAAAAATTAATAAATACTTCTAATAAATAATACAGAGACTTAAATATGTTATAGAAATATATTTAATTAAAAATAGAATAACTCCTTTCATATATACTGAGAACAATGTCATTTAATTCGGAAATTAAAGAAATGGTGGATTAGAGTGAATTACTCTTTTCTTTTTTAAGAGGTATTTAGTTTACACTATTTGCTTAATAAAAAGTAACGATTTTTTCTTATAAATGAAGATGGAGAAAGTAATAGAAAATGTGTTTAAAAGAATGGGTTGTTAGTATTTATTTTATTGGTAATATTTATTCATACCTGATAATTCAAACACCAAATAAATATTTTTTATTACTTCTTTTTATATTACATCTATTAAAAAATAAAATTAATAGAAAAATAATTTATATGTAATTTTGAAAAGATCCGTCACTAAAATTTAACATTCCCTCTATCCATTTTTATAAGATATTATTTTAAAATTTTCTTGTAATTTTTTATTCCATTAATTTTTCTATCAAAATAATTTTTTATAAGACTTTATTCTCTCTCATAAGAATTGAAAAAATGAAGAATTTATTTTTAAAAATTAAAATTTTAATGCTATTGTTATATCCCCATGTATTAGTTATCTAAGGATAATTTTAGAAAGTAATATAATTTTACAAAAATTTAATTTTAATAATTAAATTAATTAATATTTTAATATACGTGAATTAGTTGATGATACTTTAATTTTTTCCGTCTCTAACTATAAGATTTTTTAAATTTTTTTATAAGATTTTTTTTAAATTTTTAGATGTATTAATTATTTTTTCTTATATATTGTTATTTAATTATTTTCTCCAAAAATTAATAAGAAATAAATAATAAAATAAGAAACAAGAAAAAAATAATTTTAGAATCATAATATAAAATAATTAAAAATTTAATACAATAATTATTTTTCTTAAAGAACATAAATGATGTTATAATTAAGAATGGAAGAAGAAAAAAATATAATATATGAGATATAATTATGAATAAGCGACACTCTTAATAATTATATTATTTAAATATTTTAATTAATACTGTAGTTATTTTACAACAATTAACCCTCTTTGCGCACCTTTAAATTTCTCTCTGTCTCTCACGTGTTAAATCTAAAAGCTCACGAGGGAAATTCCTAGAACATATCACATGCAGCTTTTAAGACGCGTATTTGTAGTCAGTCATGCATGACCCATCGGTATAAAATCCACCAATAAAGAGAACTTACAACAAAATCACCTTTTTAACCTAAAAATATTTAAAAATTTATCATAGTAAGAAAATACTCGAAAAAAAAAAGCATTCTTTAATATAATAATTTCAACCAAAAAAATAACAAATTTTTTGTTTTTTAAATTAAAACTTGTATAAAAAGTATATATTCCTTCACAAAATTAATCCAACCAGAAAGTATATGTGGAATTATTTAAGAAAATTATTTTTAAATTCTCAAAAAATATTTTGATAAATTTTTTATTTTAAACAAATTAATTCAAAAATCTGCTATTAATTGTTAAATTAACTCTGTGACTAGAAGTCATTTACAATATAAGGGTATTCAAATGTTATCGTAACTTATTTCTTGAATATTAGTGCAAATGTACGTATATATTGAAAAATGGTGATTAGACTCACACCCACGTAACTTTACAGGTTTGAAAAGAGGAAAATGATTTTATTAATCAATTTTTAAGTTAACTTCAAACAACACAGAAAGTAAAAAAAAAAAAAAAATTAAATTATTTTTCATACTCTTATATTTTTGTATAATAATAAATATTTTCTTTTTAATAGCCTTCTAATGATCGATTTGAAATCAATTTTAATGGCTGACATTGACAACACTAAGAAAAAAAAAACTTCTTTTAGTCAAGGTTGTGAATAAATAGAAGAGAGCAATTTGCCTTCCCTTTCACTGATTCCAATCAATATCACGTCAATAATAGACGGTGCCTACTTTTGGACCCATACATCCATCTTTATGCTGCCGTGTTCAACACTAAACTAACCTCAAAATTCAAGCACCATGGAAAAAGGAACCTTATGCTTAGAATTTCTCCAATGCTCCATTCATTATATATGTATATATATGGGCCACATTCCCATGCATCTTCTTCCATGAAAAATCATGGACCACCACTCGTTACCATCTCTCAGATAGCCTTTGATGGCATGACTTTGAGTCTTTGACTATATCCCCTTATTAATCACAAGTTGGCCCCACTTCCATGCACGTATATAAACCCTAATGCTAGCCAACCCATAAAAGATCACGCAAACAAATTAAGGTATGCTTCTTCATTCACACAACTTTGGTGTACTATAGTAATATTCTTTTTTCTTTCGGGGTAGGAATGTTTAGGGTATTTTTAATTTTTATGGTATTCTTTTCCAAAGAGTGATGTGTTAAATAAGCAAGAATGAAACAAACGAACAAAGGACATTGTCCATTTCGATCGATCTTTTCCATTGTGAAAGTGACACGGGATAATTAATTAATCTTCAAAATTATGCTAAATGACATTGTTGATAATGTTGTGTGTACATATGCCACTGTTAGGTTGCATCTACTACAACTTTTCTTATTATGTCAGACAAATGGAATTTTAATTTCAAACTTTGAAAAGTCATTTTTTTATTGCTTCTATTTTCACATGCCGTAAATTAATGGTCCCCCACCGTGACAAAACATGCATGTAGCCACTTTTCTACTTACTCATCAAACTACTCTCGTGAATAAATAATTATTGAAAGCAATTTTACGAGCTAAGATTTTCGTTTGTCCACTAGTTTTAGACATGATTGAGGATAAATTAATATAAGCTATGAAATATGAAAAAATGACAATTAAGATAAATTAAAAAAAGCCATCATAGACGAAATAAACATGGGAATTATTCACATACTAGAAAAAGTAAACGAAAAGAATATCGATTAAGTACGTAGTAGGATAGGAAAGACTCGTAAATCAGTGAAAGTATAGTGTATGTAGGACAAAACAAAAACGTGATTGAAATGTGCTGTAATTTGTGGCCGCAATTGTTGTAGTAGCCGTTTTGTGTGTTGCGTTCAATATTATACACATCAAGTTTTCTTTTTACGCATTCCTTGTTTCCCAGTTGCTCAATAATATAACAAAGCAATTACGGAACTATTAGGTAGTATATCAATTGTGGATTCAAACCAGTTATATCCCCTTTGTGTGTCTCTTTTCTTGTTCCTCTAATAAAGAAATGGTACTTCAACAAAAACAAGAGAAGAAGAAGATATAGAATATGATGTTTTTAATCACGCGTAACATTTTTTTATAGAATAAATAAGAAAAGGGGTAAGAAATGGAGTTAGGCAATTCTTTATCCATGAATTGCAACTCAAAATTTGAAAATCACGTGTTTTTTATAAATATGATGAATGCTTATTTCATGAAATTTCTAGTTGTTATGATTGGGACATTTCAGAATATAAAATTAATTTTTTTTCTTCCTCTTATAAGTTCTACAATCAAATGATGATGCATTAATTTTTTTTTTCTCAGAATATGATACATTTTTAACAGTATGCAGTATATGCAGATTACTACATTCTGCAGAATGGCATTTTTTTTTTGTGGGTAACTTAACACTGTTTTTTTGAAAAGGATAAGTACCTTGTGCCCATAGTTTTAATATACAATTTCTTTTTTTGCTGATAAAAAAAATTCACCTACAAAAAATTTTAACATTTTTGTCAATATTTTTTGGTGTTGACATATTTTTCAATATTAAATAAGCTTCATTAAATATCTGCCACAGAATTGGAAAAAAAAATTACACGTCATCTTGATTGAATAACATGATACCACATATCCATGATACAAAAAACATATAAAATAATAAGTTATTTTGGGGTTTGATTTTGGTGTTTATAGATTGCTTAGGGTGCAGGAATCCGAACTAATTAATTAATTTTTTTAAGAAAGGCAATTATTATATCTGAATCAATATCTACAGGCAAAAATTTAATTTTAAGCATTTACGGCAAAAAAAAAATAGTAATGAAATATATAATTTATTTGCAATTTTTTTAAATTTTACCACCAAATTTATGTGACAGTACTGATATTAATGATGAAAAAGTAATTTTCGTCACTAATTCTTTGATTTTCTTATAGTGATTTTTTAATTTGACTTTATCATAATATACACGAAAGCAAATACTACATGAAACAGCACGAAACGATGACATTGACAATGCAGCTAAACATCAAGTTTTTTTATTTTCAAATTGATTAATATATATAAGCTCACTTTTTCTTAAATGTCTATTGGTTGGATGCATACCTCATTCTTTGTGTATCTATGTATGTAGACAAGGAAACGTATTCACCTGTCTTTGTTAGTGGAAATGTTGAATGGTGAGCTGAAATCATTTTTTTTTACTTTAGATATTTATCTAATTCATATTATTCACAATTCACTAAAAGAGACCGAGTATTTTTCTTTTAAGAAAGTTATTATTAATTACGCATTATTGTATTATGAACATTAATTTTAAGAATAACATTATCAGAGACGAAAAATGAGACACAAAATTTGAATGGTTAGCCTTCAAAGGTTGAATGATTGGTGCGTATCATTATGCTATTATATAGCCGCAATTTTGATGGCACAAGGTCAAAGTGATCGTGATGCAGTAAAGTATGCAATATCCCAACACCTTCTCTTGCATTTGAGTAGCAGATCAAGGAGCACTGTAATCTTGAGTCGTGACTTATGGCATCTCTTTTAATTTTTTTTAGGTTCTATCTGCTTCCCTATTATTGCCATTGAGAATGTTCTTTCTTCTTTAACTTACAAAGTTCCAATCAACTAAACAACCCGCCTCAATTCTTGAATAGCATCACATGCATCCTTGTAATTTTTCATCAGAAAACACACCAGGTCCACACATGTTTTCTTTCTCTCTTTCTTGCTTTTTCTTTTGTTATAATGAATAAAAATGCATGTGGAATATCTGCAAATTTACTCTATGTATAGTTGATGGGGAAAAAAGACCTTTACATTGTTATCTAATAAACATGATATAGTATTTGCAAAAACTTTATTAGATATGCTCAAGATGGATACAATGGTGAGTGTGAAACCTAAAACAAATTACTTTTGTAAGAAAATTCTTTACTTTAAACGAGAGATATTTACTAATTAGTCTTTTTATCAACATAACATATAGCTTTTTTTTATAAAAAATAATAATAAATATTTTTTATTAATGCTCCTCCTTAGATTTTTTTATTAACATTTTGTTGGTGTGAAATATTGATCAACTTTACTAATGATTAATTGGTCTATATTAAAAAACATGACTGATAACTTTTAATAGAATTTCTTTGATTTTTATCACTTTTTTATTCATAAAACTTAAACATAAAATATTACCTAAAACATCTAATATAAGTTTAGTTCTACTCATACATACCAACACTACGTCCGTATATGCTTCTCTTTAGATTAGTTTAATTATTTTATTAACAACTACTCATTTTTCCAAGTTTTTGATAGTGTTTATAAACATTACTTTCTATGTCCTGAAATAATTATTGTCTTAAATTATTTTATATAAATTAAAAAATAAAAAGAATAATAATTTTATAAAATTAATCTTACATGTATATGTAAAAAATCAATGTTATATTAAAAAATTAAAATGATAATTATTTTAAGATTTTTTTTTATTACAGAACAACTATAATGAAGCCGAGAGAGTATTATTTTCAAAAAAAAAATTATTTCGTTTATCTTCACATAGTTTTACATACTTCAAGGTGTGGATTTATTTGACTATTTAAAGAATGTTACATAATTAGACCAAATAATTAAAGTATTATCTTGTTTTCCACATTTGACTGTAGATGTTAAGCTTTCTTTTTCACATGCCTTTTTTTTAAGCAATTTTATTCGAAGCACTGTCGAACAGTAAATATGAACATTTTTTTAACAAAAATTCAAATGGGAGACTTATCTCTTTCACCATATCCAACCAGTGTGGGTACCGTAGATGTTATCCCGAATTCCCAGCATTTATTTATTATTGACTTCATAATATATAAATATTTGAAAACTATAAAATTTATGTAGACATAGAAATAGCTAGATAAGACATTATCTTCTATATAACCATTTTACTGTATTTTGTGAGATGTTATTTTATATCAAAAGCATTTTTTCTATTATCTAATTTTGTATTTTGATCTCGGTAGAAGATTGACAATTAGATCTCTTATGAGGGTATTGTAACATTTTAATATATATAGAGAGGGAGAAATTTTATCATTTATAATGGCGCTACCAATTAGCTCGAGTGAGATTTTTATCTCCAGTAAATAATACTTGTGATATATACAAGGGGAAAAAACAATAATTTATATTAAGTTGATATATAAAATTAATTAAATCTGGTAAAAATGGGTTTTAAATTTAATCCCTTGTCTGAATAAAGTTTGATGTACTAATATTTGATAATGAAGTGATCCATTTTTTAAAATTTGGACTTTCTGAGGCAGAGGCTATGATTGTCTAGCATCTTTAATAGCGTAACATGACTATAAATGATTGAATTATAGAGGAAAGAAAATTTAGCTATTATACATGTACATTAACTGAGTAGTTTCTAAATTAAAAATTTAATCCTTCAAAGAATTCCTAAACCTAAGATTTAGTAGATAATCACTAGACAAGACCACTTTATTTTCTCTCTCATATTGCGTGTATGCTTTGGTATAGAAAAAGTAGGTAGGGTGTGGTTTGAGGTCTAACACAATTAGCTTATCTTCAATAAATAATTTTGACATTATGAATGCATAGATTTCTTATCTGTCTTTCGAGTATCGCTTTCAATACAGCTACATATTAGATTACTTCAATGGCTTGTGAGTATCTAGAATGTTAGCCTGTATAAAAAGGGAATTGATGTTGGTTTCTATCAAAATTGTTATTAATCTCTATAAAAGTTTAAATTTTTTTTTTGAAAAAAAATCATCATTTTATGCTTTTGTTTAAACACTTCAACTCACTCCTCTTTCTTTCCCCTTCCTCTCACATGTGCCTTCTTCTCACCATCATATTAAATACACAATGAAAATACAATTTTATTATGATCTTTGTTGAGATACACACCAAAATTATATTTTTATTTTTATTTTTATTTTTAAAACAAAAAGTAAATATACAACAGAAACAAAATTCTATTGTGATCTTCGTTGAGACACACAACAAAATCATATTTTCGTTGTGTATTTCTTTTGAGTTTAAAAAAAAACTAAATATATTTTTTGTCCTTTTTAAAATAAGTTTGGATTTAGTCATATTGCAAAAATTTTCATTCATTTTTAGTCCTCATAAAATTAAAATGTGACACTTTTTTATTCGGAGCACGATTCGATAATATCCAAACCTATAATTTTTAATTTAAATTTGAAAATACAATTATGAAAAAATCGTGACAATGCAAAAAAACTTCCACAAAAACTTTTCTTCCTTCACCATTTTCATCTTCTTCTTAACTTTCAATGGATCACCTCCATTCTATGGGCATCACCTACCGTGACCTCCAACTCGAAAATGTCCTCATCCATAAAACACTTTCTTTTGATCACAACTACAATTTCTCAAGCATCATATCTATGGACACTAACTCCAAAACCAACAACATTGTATAGAAGGTGTGTGAGAGAGAAGAAGAACATGAACATAGTGTCATCATGATAGGGCGAGGGGCGATGCAAATCTTATTCATGATGATGCAATTGTGTGAGAAGGAGGAGCAAGAGTGAGGAATAGGGAAAGGAGTAGGGAGATAAGGGAGAAGAGTGTGAGAAACATAGAAAAGAGAGAGGAACGCAGATGGGTTGTGAGTTGTTTTGCCAACGTGATCATATTCTTGAGTGAGGGTGTGAGATTACTCCTGACGACTAATATGACATTTCAAAAAATAAGGATGACTAGGGTTCAATAGTGCAAGAAAGTCATTGAGGAGAAAGGAGGTTGTGTCCATGGTGATCGACCACAAAATTTTGACATTGTGGAAAGGGTTTATGTCCTTGTTTTATTTTTGTTTAGCATCGACCTTTTCTTGTTAGTGTCAGATTTTGGCCAACCTAAAGTGTTGTTTCTTGTATTGGGAAAAGGGTTTGTAATTTTGTGGCGGTTTTTAAACTCCAATCATATTTTAAAATTTAAATTAAAAATCACAAGTTCAGATATAATTGAACTTTACTTTTGACACAAAAAGTTATAAATTGTACTTTTATGAGGACAAAAAACAAATATTTTTTTTTGAAGAATTAAGTCTGAATTTTACTTATTTTATAAGGATAAAACACATATTTTATCCTTTAAAAACTACACAACAAAAATATGATTTTGTTATGCATCTTGACATAAAGCATAACAGAATTGTATTTCATTTTGTTTTTTTTATGATTTTTCATAATTATAAATGCAAGTTATCATTTTTAAAATAATCAAATTAATTGTGATATGATTTATCATTTTTAATAATGCTCAGTTTTTTTAAGTAATTTTTTGTTATACAAAAGGTTACTTATTTTTACAATATATTAATTTTTCATAAAAAAATACCTAACCAAAATATGTTTTCATTGTATAAAAAAAGAGACGCGACAAAATTATACAATACAAACATATTTGTGTTTCAGAATTTGTACATAAAACATATTTTCGTTAAATATTTTATATACATCCCTTATTACAATAGAAATACACATTTCCATTGTGATATAAGGAGTGTGTATAAAATAATCAATAAAAACATGTTTGTAGGTACAAAACTTAAAATAGAAATATATTTTTTGTTTTATATCTTGTACGTTTACACCTCCTGTATCATAATATTTTGTACATGATTATACGACGAAATCATAGTTTCGAAAACACATTCTGAAAATATAAAAAAAGTTGACAACTCCTTAACAGGAACCAATGGGAGTGAGATTAACAGAAACTCCCGGTAAAAGTAAAGTAAAATTGAGGGGGACCGGAAAACCAACTTCACAAAGCCCTTGCCCATTTTAGTTTATCTTTTCTTTCACGATTATCCATTTAAGAGTAAATGTTGCAATTAATTTGCTAAAGTAGGCATACAATCTTTCTGGGAGGGTTTGCAGAAGACACCAATTTTGGTTAGCTTGTCACTTACCCTTTTTCAGTGTCCGTTGTTATTTAAATGACATATATACTACGAAATTTTTTTCTTTATTTATTAGCAAAGGCATATTATATTAGATAAGGGTACAAGGGATACTCCATTCATATTACAAAGCTTTCTTACACAACAAAGATTCCTTAGACCAATCAAAAAAAGAAAGAAAAATGATTTGCCTTAACATTTAACCATGACTAAGATATAAATTTAATTAACTCCATCACATACTCAAAATTAGCACCCTAACTTTTATTTTGAAAATAATATTATTTCTATACAACAATAGAGATCATACGGAGGAAAACCATGTAACCCATCAAGCTCTTTTGAGTTCTTCTCCTGTGACACTATAGAAGAAGTGTTGTAGAAATTTATTCCTAAAGTCCTTTGGCATCAATACTTACAACCCCAACCATTTGTAGCATTGTTTCCAAATAGATAAAGAGCACGGAAACAAAAGGTGAGATGTAAGTTCCTCCTCTTGACAACAAAATGGGCATAAAATATCTTCGGTGTCCATCATAATTAATATTTCTCCTTTGCATGTTGGTTTTACTTTTTATTCTACTTAGTATATGATGCTCTCCATACAAAAGCTGAACTTTAAATGGATCTCTTGGAGGAGATTAAATTTCTTAACTTAAAAATAGAAGAATTAAAATCATAAATTCAAAATTATAGAGAATTAATTATGTATTTATCAATAAATTATTAATCTAAATGATACTATACTCAATTTAACCCGAACTGGTTTATATACCACAAGTTGTTGCAGTCTCGCACAGTCTCCACGCTGCGTCAGCTCGCACGGGACCCAAGTGGTTCAACGTCGACCATTGTTATGTTAAAAAAAATTCCAAATTAATTTATCATATAAACTTTTTATTTATTTATTACTAATTTTATTATTATTGTTATGTTAAAAAATTAGCATGATATTTCTTGAGGGTGTGAAATTTTCAAAATTTTAAAAAAAGTCAAGTCATATGATTTAATTAGTCTCCCAATAATTTAACAAACCTAATAATTCAATACCTTAATCAAATTAACCGTCTATTTGATTTTTAAAATTATGATAAAAACTTAAAAGTACACATTCTCACTCTTCATTAATTATTATTAATACAATGATGGCGGTGCAATTACCAACATGCATGAAACTAAATAGCTTACCTCACTAAAAGATAAGAGCCATAACTACAACTCAAGAACAAAAAAACAAAAAAATGAATAAAACATTGTGAGTCGATCTATGAGTAAGGCTTTGCTACGAAAGTTTCAAATGTTGAAAACAAAATTGCATGCATACATATTCAAGATATATAAGATGGGGAATAAAAAAGGTTTAGGTCTTGTCATGTTTGTTATGGTTTATAGTTTATTAGCGGTAACAACACTAGATCACTGCATGTTACAAACAAAATGGTGAAGTGTACGTACCTCTGCAAGGGAGATGAACGTTACTTTACAACTGTGCGTCTTATTTAAGGAATAAAAACTTGGGCAATCCATCTTCTAGTTGTTTTGAAGGAGCAACTATGGTGTTTCAAAGAGCCAACACATCTCAAGCTATAAAAAGTCTTTGTGAGTGTTTGCAGTATGCTGTATTACGTTTAGGGCATAATCCGGGAAAAATTATAACACTTCCTACAATTTGCAGGATTAGACTTTCCTTTGTTATTGATCAAATTCATATATATTAACTGATCAACCGCAGTTAAATTGAGAATGAGTCAAGTGATAATTAAATATGTATTAATATTAAATGATAAATTAACAAAAACTTATAAGAATATGTGTTAAAACAAAGGAGACAATGGATGAAAGTTTTTTTTTAAAAAAAAACTTCAAGTCCCACATCGCTCAGAATAAATATTTGAATAGTGTTTCACTCCTTATGTATAGAGAGTCTCTTTCTTCATTTTTCTTATCTCAATTGAAAAGTATTTTCTCAACTTTTCTTTCTCTCTCCCATATCTCAGCCGATGCATTTTCGGCAAACTTCTCCCTTTTTCTTTTTGTCGCTCTAAATTTTTGGTTGCCTATTAGAGTGACTTTTCAAGTCATATCTTTTGTTGATTATTAGAGTGACTTTTCAAGTCATATTTTTAGGTGGTTTTAGAGTGACTTTTCAAATTATACAAAATGGTGTAATTCTAGAAAGATTCTCTCAGTGTAGTGGAAATCTTATGCAATGATTTGAGTTGTTTTATCCTTTTCAAATCATAAATTATTTTTACAACAATATATAATACAAGAATTGGAAAAATAATTATTCTCTATGAATAAAGAAAGCTTTGACAAAGATTTTGTTAACTCTAATTGTCCGATCCAAATTTTATCTTTCAGGATTTTTAATTAATCTGTTTTATCCTTTGTATGTTAACATAATACAAATTTAGCCAAAATCTTCTAAATAAGCTAAACTCTAAGGTTTAACATGCTTAGCACGGTGGGTTTGAGAAAAGTTAAAAGTGGGATGGTTAAAACTTCAAGAAAACTTAACAACTAACAACAACTAACCATTTTAATAGGCTGTCTTGAGAAAGTTCGAATTCGTGCATTAATGTCTCGAAGAGTTAGTCTTTGATATTTAATTTAGGGGATTTTAGATTTGGAAGTCCTCTTTTCATCCTTATCAGTCCCATAACTTTTCAAGTTTGTGGAATATTTATTGAATATTCTTGTCAGGTAGCTAGGTTTCAGTGACTATTATGCATTTTTTTTTGGCACAACTGATGTTTTGACTTAAATGGATGAGGTGTGACATAAATTACTGTGTATTCGACAGAGTTAAATATCACAAAATTTTACATCAATAGATTATGAACAAGTTAACTCTAATCCTAAGTAACACTAGGAGCCTCAAACTTCATATTTTCAAGCTTGAACAAGTAATTTAAGCAAGCTAAAGGTTGAGTAAATTAGGACACCAAAAATTATGAAGGTTGTTGACCATAAAAGTGTGTCTCTCTTGTCTTAATTTGTATTTTCCATAACAGTAATGAGATGAATTTGAGCTTACTCTTTTATTGTATTATAATAAACTTGATTATTAAATTATAATTAATACAAAATAATAACAAAATTACTGACGAAATATCCATCACTAATATATAAATTAAGTTTGTAAATTTCACATAGATTATTCATTGGTAAACTAAGTTGATAATTATCAATTAACTAAAATATCCATTGGAACATAAAGTAAACATTATTTGCAAATTAACGAGAATATATAGTAAATATTATTGATGAATTATCTGCTGGAAAGGAAGTAACCATTATCAACGGATTAATAAGGGTGAGTAAACGAGTTTAGGTCCATGGACTAGCCCGCGAGACCCACGGTCCGCGCAGGCTATGGATCAATTTTTTTAAAAAAATCTATGACTATATAGAATTTTAAGTTTGTCCCGCATAATCTACCGGTTATGCGGGTTTGGTCCGCGGGATCCGTGAGTTGGCCCGCAAACCCATGACCACCGGTTAAGTCAAATCCAAATTAATTAATCTTAAAACTTCAATCCAATTTTTTTTTGCATTTATGTTAAAAATTTATTTGATTGCGTTAAAACTTTTATAATTAAGTATTTGTTAGAGATTTATTCAGACTTTATATATATATATATATATATATATATATATATATATATATATATATATATATATATATATATATATATATAATTGAGTGTAATCGGTTATGTTATATTTATTCTTAAATTATATTTTTTTAAGAAAAAAATAGGTCCGCAGACCAGCCCATTTGACCCTCGGGATTCACAAGGCGAGTGCAGACCAATATTTTAAATATGTGTAAAAGTATGGGACGAGCTGATCCAGTCAGCTGCCAATGCAAAATTACGCGAACGAATCTTACACTGGACAGACCGCTCCGCTTACCCACCCCAACCATATACACATTTACTAAAATCAAAGGAAGGTTTAAGTTCTTTGAAAAAGTGTTTGCAGAAGATGGTGACCTTAGGAGATATTATGATAACAATCACAAGGAAGGAGATTTTTATTGTTTGGTTTGTGGGGGTATTGGGAACAAGGTATGGAAGAGGTTTAAGGATTGTATTGGACTAATTCAGCACTCCACTGCCATACTAAGGACAAGAAGGAAGCGAGCTCACAGGGCCTATGCACAAGTCATCTACAAAGTTGTAGGTTGGGATATCGATTAAATGCCAGCTATTGTGTTAAAGGATTTGGATTCCTCATTGGCTGGTTCAAGGAAGCTTTTCGTGAGAAATCCTAACTGATATATCTGTATTCTCTATTTCATGTCTACAAAAACATTGTTAAATGCTTACTAGGTTGAGTTTATTTTTACAGGTTGAGCCCAAAAATCCTGCTGTGGGTTATACTGATGATACAAATTCAAATGTAAGTCATATATGAGATGTTTGATATTATATTTTCTTTAAATATATACTGACTCAGTTAAGTTGTTTTCACAGGGTGAAGCTGCTAATTCTACTGATTAATCATATTGATGATTAGGATGTTCTTCCAAAGTTTGCTAGAAGGGGGCTCAATTTTTTTGAGACGCAGGAGGAGAGTAATGAGCAAAACAGTGGAAGCAACAACACTTTGTCTGAGTCTGAACGCGTGACAAAAGCTGAGACAGAAATTTTGGCCTTGAAGAAAGCCATTGCCAAATTAAAAGATGAAAAGGAAGCTGGCTTGCTTCAGTATCAGCAGAGTTTGGAGAAAATGTCTAATCTCGAGTTAGAAGTGTCTACTGCACAAGAGAATTCTCGAAAACTCGATGAGCAAGCAAGTAAAGCTGAAGCTGAAGTTCAAGCCTTGAAGGAAGCCCAAATCAAATTACAGGCTGAAAGTGAAGCTAGTCTTCTTCAGTACCAAGAAAAAGTGAAAAAACAGAGGACCCTCATTTTCAAACAGTGATATCTTTCAAATTGCTACCAAATGAAATGAAGGGAACACTACATGTGATCTCTGAAAGGCTAGGTAGAAAATGGTAAGGGAAAAGCTAGCTAGGACCAAACAATGTGTTTCACATGAGAACAAAGATATGCACTTGTGAGATTTCACTGATCTCTATATTCGGGTATGGTCACTACTAATTATAAAGCTTGACCTTAGGCCTCGGCTATATTATTTGCCTAAATTCTGACATTGTATAAAGTTAGTGATGGAGATAAAATAACAAGAATTTGCCTAGACAAGAACAAAATTGGGGTGGTATGGCAATGAGTGAAATATTGGAGAAGAGAACATGAAAATTTTCTGCAGAAAAGGTTCAAGGTGTGTGCTTTTTTCCTAACATATTAGGATTCAGTGATCATTTCTTTATCAAATGAAAAAAATTTATATCTTAGATGGACTTGTTGAGAATTTAGCTAATGACAAAATATAGTTTACTAATAAAACACCATACGAAAGCTTCAATAACAAATAGCCACTGACCCGTTTGCAGCCCACTCAAAAATGCATCAGCTTCTTCATCAACAAGTCATCCATGACATGCGCGTGTCTTCCCTGCAACGACAATTACCAAACATCACCATTAAAAGAAATTACATGGAACCCGCGACCTTTCTTCAACAGTACACGAACCAGTTAACCTAAAACAAGGTTAAAATAAGCTTAACCTAACAAAGTTAGTAATTGACTAACCAATCTTTGTCTTCACGAAACTTGGAGTCGAGAAGTTGGAGCGATGAAGTCGAAGAGGTGAAGAAGCTTCAATGGAAGAAGGGGTAGGAGTTTCAATGGAAGAACAGGTGAATGAGCTTCAATGGAAGAAGGGTAGGGCTTCAATGTCAAAGAAAGCGAGGGTTCAAACGAAGGAGCAAGCAGAAAGGGAGGGTTCAAACGAAGGAGCAAGGAGCAAGCAGTCTAGGGTTCAAAGCAATCTCGAAAGCTAGCTAGCAGAAACGTACACAGCAACCGCGAGGAGCAAGCAGTTTTCCCTTTTTTGTTTTTAACATTACGACGGTTTTTTTTCTAAAAATCGACATAAATTTTAAAAAAACATAACATTCTAAGGCGGTTTTCAATAATCGGCGGTTTTCAATAACCGCCTTAGAAAGTGCGTCGTAAAATGAAATTTGTTACACAATAATTACAAAAATGTCACCGCATCACTTTCTAAAGCGGTTTCTCAAATAACCGTCGTAAATCACGTGTCTTAAAAAGCCATTTTTTTAGCAGTGAAATTCTGCTTTTGAAACCCTAAATATGGTCCAGCATCTAACAAACGACTACAAAAATTCTTAATAGCTTAAGCATTGTTGGCTCTTTGAATTGCCACTCTTGCTCCACCGCAGCAACGAGGAGTTGGAGTAGTAGGGACTATATATTACCCAAATAAGTCACACATTGGCAAAGTAATGGCTCATACGTATGACCATAAGCCATAAGCCATAACAAGCATGACAAGAGCCAAAACTTTCTTCTCTCCCATATTACCTTGAATAATATGAATGCTACTTTGTTTTAGTATTATGAAGTTGTGAATTGTGATCAACCATCAGTAGCATAGCATTACTTATATAGACCTAATATTATGCTTAGAATAATTTTAAATTTATTTTTACAATATTTTTTCCATTTCCTTTGGATGTTAACATAATACTGGTTTAGTCAAATACTCAAATGTTTAAATAAATTAATTTCAAATACTAATTTAGTCTAATATTAATTTAAATATAATTTTAGTCAAACATTAATTTAGTTATTAATTTAAATTTCAATTTAGTCAAATGTTAGTTCCAAAAATATTAATTCAAATACATGATAACTTAAATATCTATTACAATTTCTACCTTTGGTCCTATTTATAAGAAACAAGTTATATTGTAACTTGTTGATTATAAATGAGACCGTAAATTTGCATCAATTATTTAAATTTAGTCAAATAATTTAAAAAATTCTTTATTCTAGTTATTATTTTTCATAAAAACATATTTTAAAGTAAGGAAATAATATATATATATATATATATAATAAGTTAATTATAAAATTACTTATATAATAATTAAATTAACCATTAAAATCGTGGATATACTATACAATTTATTGAATATTATCTAAAGAATAAATTGTTTCGTATAAAATGAAGAAAACAATGAGATTGACAATTTTAATTAATTTATAATTCTTTCATGTGTTACTGAAAATTTTTAAAAATATGAAATTTAAAATGAAATATTTTTATAAAAAAATTCATTTGAGAGAAATATGTCATACTGAATTTAAAGAAAAATTTATATAACATATTTTACTATTTAATTAAGAATTTTTTTTACTAATGTCTAACTTTTAACTTTTTGTACTTACTTTCCTTTTATCTTTAATATACTTATCAATTTTTTTTATTATCCTTTTAAATAAATTATGATATTTTATTTTACATTTTGAACTATTTTAATAACTAGTTTTAATAACTAGTTTTACTGAATATTTATAATTTAATTTTTTAATTTTCAACTATCACCTTTTAGCTCTATTTTTGTCAAATATAGCCTGATTAGATAGTCTAACTTACTTGGTGAAATAAAGTATATAAATTATTATAAACCTCCTATATATTCTTGTCTTTTGGCTTACGGATTAAAAAAAAATATGTCTTGAAACCCTTGAAGTGTCATTCATACACTATAACATATGTTTGGTAAGATGTTTGAGGAACTTATAAGCTCATTTCCTCAAAATAATATTTGGTACACAAGCTTATTTTGATAACATGAAAAATAAGATAGCTTATAAATTATTATAATTTTTTTCAACTTATTCTTATTATTTTATTTAAAATTTCATTTATCATTTTATTTAATTTAAAAACCTTCTTATCCTTTTTGTTCATTGTTTAGAAAAACTTTCATATATAATTTTACATTCTTACGGCGCCCATAACACACAACAATCGACACATCAATTGATATCACTACATCATTCCTAATGGTTCAAAGTTTTTTGAAACCATATACCTTTACCATTATTTGTTGAATTGTTCAATGTTTATCCTAAAATTATATTACCTTATTTAGTTCCTTGCATAATTTTTTTATGGATTGAATCAGGGAAAGTAAAAGTTACCCTCTTTGTTAACTTACCCTATGCAAAATTTTATAATACAAAATTTTAAAAATTATTATCCTATTTTTAAGATGATTAATAATTAGAAATAAAATTTAAATATATTAGAAATATTAAATATATCATTTTACGTCACTTGACATTTAATTAAATTAGCTAGTATCCAACTTTTTATCTTTTGACTTATAACTAAGAAAAAATATTAAAAGATAACTGAAATAATTTGTCGAATATAATAATAATATACCAGCTAGTTTATAAACTTTTAGTTAGCATATATGTGTCTAGACAAGAATGATAAACAAATTAACATTGATATAACAAGGGATCTAGTTTCTAAATAACGATGTTGAATAAAATAACATTAGTCAATTAACCATGGTAATATGCTTTCACTAATCTAATAAACCAATACATAAAGCAATAATTTTTATTTTTGTTTGGATGGGAGGAGGGACATTAAGGCCCGGGACCCAATACACATAAGGGCATAGAAAACGAAAGTTTAATCCCACAGGCATCAGGAAGGCTGATAAGTTTTGTTTCTTTAAAGTTCAAAAATGGTACAGCAGCCCTCAGACAATTACACAGATCTCTTATACCTTGACCGGAAGCCATGGCTCTCTGAAATACAGAAGCTGCTGACTTACAACAATCAGAAGTTGGATTGGGTTGGATATTCCCGCAATAAGGGCCACAAAAGGTGAGTAATCCTTCATTTCCATTGCATGTTGGAGGGAGTTGTGAGGCAGTGAATGTTGTTGCTGCCAAACCATAAGCCATAACAAACACGATAAGAATCAAAACTTTCTTCTCTCCCATCTTATGTTTAATTTTCGGTGTGATGGTAAACACTCATAGCATAGCATTACTTATATAGACCCAGTTGGTATTAAGTTTTAGAATAATTCTAAATCCTTTTGTAATATCTTTTAATTTTCTTCGTATATGGTAAATATTAAATATATCTTTTTTATTATATTGATAAAAATTAATTATTTAAAATGTGTAATATTAAATGAAATGTAATATTACAAAATCCAAACCATTAATATATAATGAGTCTATGATTTATAATATCTTAATCTAAATATATATATATATATATATATATATATATATATATGTATATATATATATATATATAGTTATTTTAACATATTTTGTGATAAGAAATCAATTAAATTATTTGACTTTATTTATTGCTTGTTTGATTCAT
This sequence comes from Glycine soja, assembly GCF_004193775.1. Classification (NCBI taxonomy): domain Eukaryota; kingdom Viridiplantae; phylum Streptophyta; class Magnoliopsida; order Fabales; family Fabaceae; genus Glycine; species Glycine soja. The sequence continues at coordinate 42,609,701 of NC_041009.1, read as the reverse complement.
TTGACTTTCTATTTTTTTTACAGTGATTTTTTTTTTTGCAATCCAATGGATTGAACATTATTTATTTATGATAATTATTAATAATTTTGTTTACAATTTTTCCAATCATAAACAGTGAAATATATAATATATTTAAAAGTAAATAATTAATAACTTCATTTATTAATATTTTTTTAAGATAATCACTGATTTATTCATATTCAATTTTTTAGACGATGATTCATATTCAAATTTTAGTATGAATATATATATATATATATATATATATATATATATATATATATATATATATATATATGCAAAATTAAAAATATCAGAAAAAATAATAATTAATCCTTTATAAATGGTAATATTGTTGATATTTTTTTTTGAAACACGAATATTGTTGAGATCAATAATCAATTCTTGACATAATCTTGTTGAGATCAATTTATAAATAGTTTGTCGAATAAAATAACAAATAACAATATCTATGTTTCATCATGTACAATTAATTATATATTATATTGTCAGATTTATAACATCAAGAGTTGCAATTCTTATTGTTTGTGCAAAATGAACAATATGCTATCTACATTAAAAATATAATCAATAATACATATTTAATAAATTAATTCACTAAAATAAAATAATTTGAATTGTTTTTCAATTAGAACCTCATTAAAAAATCACCATTAATTATATCTTAAATCCTATATTTTTATAATGAAAATTTTATATATTGGAAAAATACTTATTTCTTTTTACATAATGCAAGAATTTACATCTCCCCAAATGAATTTTTATTTACTAATTTGGACACATTTTTTCTAAAAAAAATAACCTACGAAAATATTTTTTTAAAAGCAAACGTATACATGACTTTCTTCGAAGTTCTATAAATTAAATTGCTTTGAAATAAATAAAAAATTTACATGTAACATTCTCTAAATAAATTGATTTGATTGAAATATTAATTATTTATCATATAATTATAATAAATGTAACGATTGTTATAATTGCAAATATTAATTATAATGATCAAATAAATATATACGTTTAGTTATATTTTAATTCAAATAATTGATTATTAGATTAATAGAAATTTATTTAATAAATGAATTAATTAGCTATTGAATCATTATAATAACTATAAAGTTATTGAATAAAATTAATATATTTATTAATTCAATTATCACTTAAAAAAATATTTTTCATTTCTTATTCATTATTCCATTAAATCTTTTAATAATTCAAAAAATATTGATTATGGATCTATGATAATTTATTTCAATTCAAATCGTTGATTGTTAGCTGATCCGAGCAATATAATATCATGAAATTAATGATCCGTATATCCTTATATATAAATTTAGTGATAATTTATTTGATAAGTAATTTTAATAAAAAAAATTATAATAATTTATCTGTCATTAATTTGGTTTCTAAATTATAATAATTTGGTTTTGAAATCATACATTTTTATTGATTTGTTTTTTTTAATTCATAAAAATATATTACGTTAAATATTTATAGTTGTATTATAATTCTATTGTATATAATAAAGAAGGTAATTTGTTTCAAATTGCACGGGCTCAAATTAAGGATAAAGCAAAGGTAATATAATTAATTAATTATCTATTAGAGGAACATAATAGACAACATGGAGAGTCACATCAATTGAAATATAATTAATTAATTAACGTAAATTTCAATATTAGGTTTCATAGTATTCGTTGACTTCTTTACTCATTATTCCATTTAATTTTTTTAATAATTTGGAAGAACCAAATAATTAATTGATTATCTATATAATTATTAAATCATTACAATTAGTAAATAATTTAATAGTTTATATTAAATATTTATAAAAAATATTCAATTATTTAAATAAACATAATAGTTCCTAAATAACTTATTTTAATTTGGGAAAATCAAACAAAAATATATAAATATATAAATCAAACAATTTTTGTTTATACTATTTATATATTTTTGTTTGATTTATATATAATTTTATTTCTTTAACTTTCTATTTTATTTTAGTTTTGTCATTTAAATCCTGATCAATTTTCTGAATTTATGTTTCTTTTAATTTTTTTGCTATTGCTTCTTGCATTTAATTCTTTTTCTTGTGTTTTAAGAGATTACTAGTAAGTTAGCTGTATGTAGCAAAATGACAAAAGAACCACCCAATATCAAACATGTCAATTTTTTAATTGGTTCAATTTTGTAAATTGAACAGCCTATTTTTTTAGATATATACAAAGAATATAAACATGGATAGATGTTAACTCGATCACAGGGGTTTAGCTAATTAATAGTATTCTATTGTTATTTACTCTAGAAGAAGGAGTTAACGATCTGAAGCATGGGTTCCTGAGGTTGATCGACCCCATCAATGTCCTTGGCTACTAGTAGAGGTGCAATTCACTTTAGGATTCATGGGAAATGGAGGGTTAATTTCTCGAAAATTGATGTTGCGGTACACATTGACAACATTAATTTTTTAATTGATGGTGCGGTACATGCAACAATATTAATTTATAGAAAAATGTTCTCCTGCAAAAATCAACATCTGTTTTCAAGAAAATTAATGTTATTATTATACCACAATATTAATTTTTCTAAAAATTGATGTTGGTTTATGCACGATAACATCAATTTTTTTTTCTAAAAGTCAATGTTAATTTAAGCATCACAGTATCAATTTATCTAAAAATTGATATTTTTGTAATTTTTTAAATAACTTGTTTGTTTTTTAATATTATCCAAACCTGTGAATTAAAAAATAGACCAATTTAGATAGTTTTTTTAATACAAATTTTTATATTATTATTGAATAGTTACTATCAATTAAAAGAAATAGTTAAAGGAAATAATAATGTCATTAGATAAAATCATCTATAACCTAATATAATTTTTAACTATAGTGCTTCATACATCTTGTTGTATAGTTTATCTCGAAATTAACTATCTTTATTCTATGTGAGACTTCAACATGTCTCATACTTCAATATACCATATTTTCATCATGATTATTCGTCGTATGAGACTTTCAACATATCTTGTAAGGTAAGGATTATTCCTCACTTATACAGTTTATCTCGAAACTACCTTTATTCAATGTGTGATCTCAACATATTTCATTCTCCCCACACAACGGATAGAACTTTTGACACATCCCTCTATATAAGTGTGACCACAAATCTTAAACACGGAGCTATCAAAAATATTATTTTAAAGGTAAACGTGTGTGTTGTGGGAGTCTCATTTTAAATCAATTAAGTTCAAGAGTAATTCACTTGCGGGAAAAATATGTTGCATCACTTCACTACGTGTTAATTCAATCCTCTGGACATTAACACGCACGAAAAAATCTTTCCTTGCCCAAAAAATTTCGTTTTATTCCTTTTTCTCTGATTTAAGTCTCAATAGTAGGAGAATGTTAAAATAGATGATTCACTGCCATCAAACTTTTTTCTCTCACTTAACATATCCGAAAGGGCTAATTCTCAATAGTGCAAGACCTAAACGAAAGTTATTATTCTTTCTTTCATTTAATTATAATCCTAAACAGGATCAAATATATGTTACAGTTAATTAAAAATCAGGGATCAAATCATGAATTTAGAAAACTAAAAAGAACAAAATTATAATGTAGTCTAATTAAAATTAATAGAATTAGGATTGCCAATACATTAGATATATAGGATTGCCAATATTACTTTTAGCCCCTCTCTAAACAGCCTCAAGCTTCCGTTAACAAATTATTGAACTGGAGAACGATAAATCAAATTCCATAAGTGAAGAAGACAAGGGAATGTAACTTACATAGCTTATTAAAGCTACTGAGGCATTCAGAAAAAAAGAAAGAAAAAAAGCTACTAGGAGCCATATAGTCGCTCCTCGCAACTTAAATCACGCAGGGGTAGATTAAACAAGGCCAAAGCACAAAAGGAAGAAAATAAATCATAACATACCAAAAACTAATTATGGTATTAAATGAATATGTTTTCATTTCATATATGTTTTGACTATAAGTTGGCCCAATTCACTATATTTTTCCAAATCCAGAAATTCACAAGAATTATAAAACCAATATATATATATATATATATATATATATATATATTTCTCGTTTCAACCAACCAACAAAACTATAATGCAATAGGAATTTCTACTTAAAACTCAATATATCAAGGATTAATTAAACAAACATAAACTGACAATCTCAACAAATTAATAAGCATGTTGCCAGGAACATAAATGAAACCTATAAGAAATGAGGGACCAGGAAAAAGAAAGAGAATCTTTTGAAGGAGCACATGCAAGCTACTTTAAAACTTTACATCTAGGGTTTATACTGTGAATTTATTTATGCTTTCTCTTCAACAATAACCATATTCTAGTACGCATAACCAAATACATAAACCAATATATTATTATTTTTTGGTTTAGGCTAGGAGGGGCATTAATTAATTTTGTCTCATACACATAAGAATATAGAAAAGGAAAGCTTAATCCCGCAAGCATCAGGAAGGCTTTCAAGTTTGGTTTGTTGAAAGTTCAAAACTGGTCCAGCAACCATGAGACAATCACAAAGATCTCTTATACCTTGACCGGTGGAGTCGGACATGGCTCTGTCAAACGCAGAAGTTGCTGATTTACAACAATCAGAAGTTGGGTTGGGTAGGATATTCCCCAAATAAGACCCACAAAATGTGAGTAATGCTTCATCTCCATTGCAAGTTGGAGGGATTTGAGAGGCACTGAATCTTGTTGCTGCCAAACCATAAGCCATAACAAACATGACAAGTGTCAAAACTTTCTTCTGCCCCATGTTATCTTCAATATGTATGCAACTTTATTTTTAATATTATGAAGTTTAATTTGATGAAGCATTCATAGCGTAACATTACTTATATATAGGCTTAATATTAAGTTTTTGGGTAATTCAGAATTTTTTTTTACAAAATCTAAATCTCTTTCTTAATTAAAGTTAATTTAAACTTTTTAGAGAATGCAATAAATGTTAGAGTTAAATTCTCTTTCTCTATATAATAGTTTTATCTTCTTATTATAATTATCGTCTTAAATTATTTTACATAAATAAAAAAATTAATAAATAAAAGAAAGAAAATAATAATTTTATAAAATTAACTTTATAATTATTAATTCATTTTTATTATTTTTCGCCTATATCATTAATATTCCAAGGGATATAAGTGAAAAAAAATTAACATTACATTTAAAAGTTAAAATAACTATTATTTTGAAATAATTTTTTGCTTCTTATACGGCGATTAGTATGAGACACTGTACTAAAAGTTTAGTTAAAGTTTTTGGAGAAAGTAATAAATCAAAAAATGAAATTCTCTTTTTTCATTTAAATTGATAGTATGTTTTTTTTAAGAAAATAATACTTTCTTCATCCCATAATATGAATAGTTGTTTAAGAATTAATAACTCCGTAATACTAAATTCGATCTTCTTAAATAAGATTTGAGGTTTGAGTCTTGTAGATGAGAAAAATTGACTAATCAAATATTCTAATAAAAACTAATCTTTGACAAAGTCTATGGATATTTTGAATTAATAATGTAGTATAAAAAAAACAATTGTGTCAGAAAAAAAAATAAATCTCAAAATAATTATTATTTTAATATTTTAATACAATATTAGTTAATTTTATACTTATAATTAATGTATAAAATATCTAAAAAAATAAATAATGATGATAAGATTAATTTTATAAAATTATTATTTTATTTAATTTATTTATTAATTTTTTTTGTTCGTGTAAACTAACTTAAAACAATAATTATAATAAGACGGAGGGAGAAAATATCATGATCAAATTATCTATCATCATTAAGCTTTCCTTCGTCACATATATGGATCAATTTTATGAGGAAAGTCACGATATATATTAGTAATTACAAGTTTTTTTTTCTTATGTACTAAAACACATATTACAATTGGACTATTGGAGGATGTCTTCGTGGGTGGTTAAGTTTTTTTTATCAATCAATATTAATTATTAATTTTTGTTCAAATATTAATGATATTTTTTTTTCTCGGCAAAATATATAAAAAATGAAAGCACAAATGGTACCGGAAAACATACAGAGAGATACAGTAGTGGTGCCGGCAAACAATATTAGTGATGAGATTAGAATCTGCAATCCCTCTCTTCTTCTCTCTTTCTCCTTTTAATTCTTAAATTCCATTTTATAACTTCTTATTTACATAATTACTAGACAAATTACTTAATGCCCCTTATTCCCTTGTTGCAAGTGTGGCTTTCCATGTAACAAACGGGTGCATGGTGGTAAATTTTCGGGGAGATTCGTGGCTATTCCAGCTAACCCCAACACATTATGTTGGAAAGTGAAATTTAAATGCAATTATTTTAAATTATAATATTTTTTAAAATATTATGAACATATTTATCACAAAAATTAATAAAAAATGTTAATGAAAAATTATTTGCTTACAAATAAATTTAATTGATCCAAAAGTAAAATATAATTTTTTTTTCACTACTATTTTGAGTTAGTGAAAAAATTATAACTATTGGCTACTTTATAATTAATATTTTCATGTTATAAAAAAATGTACTATGTTTTTTTTAATAAGAAAAAAACACACGTTACCCTTCATTTAATGCTTGCTAACTTTGGGATAAGAAGCCAAGCAGAAATATATAAATATAAACCTTTTGTAAGGATTATATTGTTCACGTTGCCCATACCCTTTTTTTGACAGGGTTACCCATACCCCTTAAATATATAAACTAATTTTTGGATGAAAAGACAAGCATATATATAAACCCGATCTCAGTTTAATTAAGATTGTAATTGCTAAAATTGAAATTAAGGAAATTGTGCTTAGCCAGTTAGGTATGCCCGAACACAAGGAACATGAATGAGCAAATACCCTACGGATGAATCTCAATATATCATTCCGGTTTTGTAGAGCAACGATGTCAATATTGGACAGTGGTTGTTTTGAATCCAAAATATGCATTATTATACTGACCAACTTAGGTATTTTTCTTTTCTACTAAGAGTTCTGTATGTTTGTCCTTTTCCTTGTTATGCCATTAGATTAATCATTATAAAGAGCATGAACCTTACTTCTACTTGCCATTCTTGACCACTTCGATCATAATGGCACGAACCTTACTATATATTCTTGTTGATGCTTACTGCAGCAGTGTATCTAAATTATCTAAATTTCTAGAAGTTAAGAAAATTGTTGGGATGGCTAGCTAGGAGGGAATTGTAGGGATGCTTTCACAATTCAGCATGTTTAGCTATAATATTCCAGTTTATTGACAGTGAAGTTGGAGTTGGTGAGGGATATGAGTAATATTTTTTTTTTAATTTGTAAGAATCGAAAATACTAATAATATATTTTTAAATATTCATTTTAAACATATATTTTTTATTGGTTAAATTTTTTAAAAAAATTATGAATCTCAAGTCTTATTAAATGATTCTCTTATGATTTTTTAATTTTTAATAAATTTTGACCATAATAACGTGTTAGGATGAATGTGTTAAAATGTATGGTGCATCCTCCAAATTTTCCAAAAAAAATCTTTTAAGAGTGTGTTTGGATAAGATAATCTAACTAGATAATATATTTTTTTTATAGGGAATTAAATTTTTTTATTAAAAGCAATTGTTTGGATATTTTAGTAAAAGGAATTCAAAATTTTAAAATTTTAAAAAAGATTTTAACTAGTTGAAGAATAGAATTTCAAATTCTACCTTTGAGAGATTGAATTTTAAATTCTGACTCCGGCGTCGTGGACTGCATCTCCATAGTCAAGAACCAATGCGGCAAGATCTGTGATCTCATGCATTTGGTGACCAGCATTGCGAGCTATCGCACCTCGACAAGGTCCGGCGGAGGGCCGATTCGGTAGTCGTAGATTTCGACAAAGTCGTTGATCTTAATCAACGGCACCGCCTAGTCCACCACAGATGGAGGACTAAAGTTAACATCAATAGAGTTTCTTCTACCGTTGGGTATGTATTCGGCGACGAGCAATTTATTGTTGTTTGGGTCAGTGCTGAAGCCAATGAGGTTGACGAGGCAGGGACTGGGGATTTAGGAGAGGATCTCGATCTCGTTTTCAGCGGGACTGGTGCAGTTGCCGCAACCGGTGCATTTGGTGGCGTGGTTTTTAAAGGTGCTAGTGGTGATAAGTTTGGTTGTTTTGACAATGACGAGGAGCTTGCCAGGGTCCAAGGTGATTCTGTAGACTCTGTCGTGGTTGCCTCGACCAAGGAAGGTGTCGGAGGAGAAGCTGTTGGCGGTGGCGACGATGTCGAAAATAAATAGCTTCTACTTTTAATAAAAGAATCCAAACACAGAATTTTAAAAATAAAAAATTTTAAATTAAAATATTTGAAATTCTCATAATTTAAATTGTCTAATGGAACCACACTATAGATTAAATGGGCATTTTCCTATAAGATGAAATGACAAGTGTCTACATGAGATTGATGCGGATGGTGTTACGGCAAAAAAATTCGGTGGAATTAGCATTTCTCAAATTAATAACAAAAAATATTACAACCTACACCAACGGTTCATTTTGCTTTTTCCCGGTGACCTTGAAACGTGTTCTCTCTCTGAGAAAATCTCAGAAGCCACCGTTGTCGTCACCGTCACCGTCTCCGCCATGGAAGGAGGTGGAGGAACGCTCTCGGAGATTCACCAATCCGCGAAGAAGCTCCTGCTGAGGTCTCGCGACGGCCTCGAACGTCTCGAACGCCTCGAGTACTCTGCCGCCGCCGGTGCCGCCTTCTCGGGCGCCGACTCCGAGCTGTCTTTCGCCGTGAAGAAGGATATCACACAGATCCAAACCCTCTGCGTCGAGATGGACCGACTCTGGCGATCCATCGCCGCAAAACCTCAGCGCGATCTCTGGAAAAGGTATTCGATTCGGATCTGGATCTCGTTGAATCGGTTGTTTCCATTAGGATAATCGCGTGTTTCTGATGAAATTGCTTCCTTCATTTTGTCCGTGTTGATTGGCGTTGTGATCGTTGGAGGCGCTTTTCGAATTGTGGAAGAATGTTGGCGATTGCATTTTTAAAATGAATCATAAGAATACTTCAAATTCAATGCGGAATTACACTATTGGAGTTTGGATTTACGCTTTTTAAAACTGTGTGTTGATTTGCGTTGTGTGACGGATTGTCGATTTTGATGATTCGAAATGTAGGAGCGAAGTTGAAAGCGTTCAGTGTGTCTTGAGAGAAATTCGGTGCATGATGTGGTTGATTATTTTTGTTGGCTTAGGGTGAATGTGTGTGTTTTTCAAGTGAGGGAGTTTAGGGAAATTTTGTTTCATGTTGATTCATTTAAGTGATCCATGTAGCTGATTTCACCTAGTGAGACAAGGCTTTGCTGTTGTTGTTGTTGTTGCTTATTCATTTATGTTTCCGAAGTGCTTTTTTTAGCATTTTTTTTGCTGTTGTTTTTTAATGGATTGTTGTAGTGGATTTCAGTAAAATGTTTGGCATGTTAGATTTTATGTGATTGCAATTTGTGATAGTTATACACTGATATGTTATTGTAAATTCTTGAATCTGCTCTCAAAGCAGACCTTGCATATGTTGTTAATTGATGTATGCATGTTTCTAGAGCTGTATTGGGAAACCATTAGTTTATAAATTTTACTCAGACATATGCTAGCAATTAGGACTTGTCAATTTATCATAGTTGGAAATAATGAGAACATGAGTGAAATGTGTGTGCAGTTTCTTAGCTTTTGCCCCAGCCTCTTCATTCTGTTCCAACAGTGTTCACTGAGCAATAAGAACATCTACATAAATTTGTTTTTTTATCTGTATTGCATTTCTAAACAACTCCCTCCTTTCTTCTAAATAAATCAGACAGGTAAGGTACACATCATAACATTTACTTTGTTTTATCCTCCCCTTCCAGTTGAAAATTAAACCATATTTACTTGTTTCGCCCTGCCCCTCGAGTTGAAAACTAAACCATATTCTACTTTAAATCATCTCAATCTTTTGGACTATATGTTACATCCTGATTCTTTTCCTTGATCTTTGCCAAAGTGACGTTCTTTGATCCAAGTTAAGATCTATTGTAGCTCCAGAATTTTGGAGTCCCCAACAAAACATTGTGGGCAGGTTCTCTTAATTGTCTCAGTTATTTGGGTTAGTCATATCATGTAAAATGGTTTCACACATAACTACATGCTATTTTTCATTTCTATGAAACAAAAAATCAAATTTTTCATTTGTTTCTTTTCTTCTGTTTATATTTATATATGTTATATATCATTGGTTCTGTCAATGGGTTTGCAGTATTCTAGTTGAACATTTTCATAAAGGGTGTTATGTTCTCTTGTACAGAAAAGTGGAACAAATAGCTGAAGAGGCTGAATCACTGAGAGCAAGTTTGGATAAATATAACTTACGGAATCAGAAACGAATGAGAGAAGCTAATGAGAGAACAGAACTCTTGGGACGAGCTGTATGTTGTTGCACTACCATGCTCTTGTTTAATTGCTTTTTTATTTTTAATCTTTGCTAACAGCAACTTCATTTAAAATTGCTAGAATGGGGATTCTGCTCATGTTTTGAGAATTTATGATGAGGAGGCACAAGCATTACAGTCAGTTCGCTCTTCTTCCCGGGAACTGGAAAATGCAAATGCTCTTGGGGAGGCCATCCTTTCTTCAATACATGGCCAAAGAGAACGCTTGAAGGTAATTTCATTTCTGTTTTCATTCTTCTACATATAACATAATAGCTGGATGGAAGGATACGAAACATTGCTATGCTACAGTTTAGGTTTAGCTACAATAATCTCTTTCCGGTTATGAGTAACAGTCAATATTAGGATATGACAACATTCCTATTACTAAAAGCAGACATCATAAAAAAAAGTACAATTTAGATGGTAAAAGCAGAGATATTATGTCTGTAAAGAGGTAGTTTCTCTACCCAGTAAATTTAGATGGTAAATTGCTGCAGACCAGCAGGCAGCAGGTCATTAGTTATATTAGATTTAATTATGTAAAATTTCTTCTTTCTGTCTCTATTTGAGTTTTTTTATGCCATTTTCTTTTTCAGATGTTGACCTCTTAAATATTTCCACTAGGTCATTAGTTACATTAGATATAATTATGAAAAATCTCTGCTTTCCGTCTCTATTTCTTGTTCATTTTATGCTAGTTTATGTTTCAGAAGCTAAAACATTTTACATTTTCCTTTCCCCTTTTTCCATTAAATTTTGAAAAATTCTTGCTTCTTCCATTTAGAGTTCATCACACTTGAAAAATTCATTTTGGGCAATACCATGAGAGCGTGTTCTTGAAATTGAATCTTTTATGTTTCATGCGTTGAGCATCAAGCTTAGTTTGTTTTGATGCTTTTCATTATCCTTTTTATTCTTTTGTAGAAAAGGAAATGTATTTTTTACCATCTTAGTGTTGTTTTCTATTTTAACCTATATTATACCCAGATTGGTTTTTTCTAATGGTTTTAATTCCCAAGAATCTTTACAGTAGTGATAATTAGCGAAGCATTATTAATCCCCGTCATATTGTTGTTGATATACATTTTCATCTGAACGTATATATTGGTGCAGAGTGCACATCGAAAAGCATTGGACATCCTCAATACAGTGGGAATATCAAACTCTGTTTTGAGGCTAATTGAGAGACGAAACCGAGTCGACCAGTGGATCAAATATGCAGGAATGCTATTGACTGTCGTTTTCCTGTTCGCGTTTATTATGTGGAGACATTGATCATTCTCAGATGTTGAAAAATTGAAATTTCTGTTTATGAGAGAGCATATAAAAGTGAAATACAAAGTATATTTGGCTGAAATGCGAAACCTAAACAGTTTGTGCATCATGAGGTAACACAGAGCTGCTCTGCTTATAAATCTTGTTATTGTTGCACGATAGGTACTTAACTGAAAACATATGTTTTAGGCTACTTTTGATTTGAAGTATCTATTTTTATTTTCAATATTAAAGTTCAAACCCAAGAGATGCTTGATAAAGCAAAGTTTTAATTTTACTGGGTTGTAACTCGCACTAAAAGTTCAAACTTGAGTCAAGGAAAACAATTGTACTCTATGCTTAATAATTCTAAAAAAAAATGGTTCAAAAATATTGCAACCTTTTTTTTATATAGAAAATAGCATATGGTCACTTCAAAATTTTAGTACTCTTGATCTTGGCCAAAAGAAAAATAACCCGAGAAAATGAAGAATTTAATTTGCATTTATTGTCCATGTAAATGTTTTTACAATATTAATCAATTAGGAATTATTTCCCTAAAAAAATCAATTGGGAATTATTTATAGATATCACTTTTAAAATAATTGTTATGAAAGTCATCAAATTTACCATCAATGGCAATTTATGGTTATATGATAGTGTAACAAAAGTTTGTATTGTAATATATTTTTAAGAAAACATATTCGGTTGAAAACATCAATGATAATTGCAATGATGAGTTTTAAGAAAATATTATTTAATTAAAAGTTATAAAATTGTGTAATAATGATTAAAATTATATTTAATTAAATTTGTTTTATTTATAAATGAACATTGAACTTTTATTTCATTTAAATTAAATTGTTAAAATTACACGTGGTTATTTAGACAAGTTTTTTTATGGCATGTAAGTGATTAGATTGGTAAATATATTAAAACTAATAATGGAAAAAAAGTTTAGAAAGTTTGAGTCAAAATTTAGCTTAAAAACTAAAATTATAAATTTAAAAGTTTAGGGAACATATCGATAATAAATTAAGTATTAATTATTTTATAACTATTATTAATTTTTATTTTATATTGAATTAAATAAATTTTTGGTCGATGTCAAATGTCAGAGTTTTAATCCTTATTTTCCATTTTTAGTCTTTTGCTTTTTTATTGTTATAATTAGTTCCAGTGAGGGGCTAAAAATGAGCAACAAAATGGCAAAAATTATCCTCTATATAGCCTATGATTACCAGCATTAAAAATGGATAAACAAACTATAAGAACTAAAACTTAATTTGAAATTCCAAGGCGACCAAAATTTTATTTAACCTTAAAATTTAATATATTTTTTCCGTTCTTAATTATCTATCTGTCCCTAATTATAAATTTATTTGTATCTTTCTATAAAACCATTTTCTAATTTTTAGATACATTAATTATTTTTTCCCAACATACCTTTATTTAATAATTTTCTCTCCAAACATTAATAAAAAAATAATTAAGTGGATAAAAAGATAATATAGTTTTGAAATGATAATATAAATAATTGATAGATTTAATATAATTAACTAAACTAACTACATATTTTAAGGAACGTGAATTAATTAAAAATATCTTATAATTAGGAGCAATATAAATAGTATTCTCAAAGCACACAGTATATCTTGAAAGAAAAAAAACTTAATGCATAATTTATATATTCATTTTTAAGATGATAAGACCATGCAAATAAAACATCAAAATTTCTTGATTTGTTAAAATTAGTAAAACTTAATGAACTTTGATTTGTTAAAGTTAGTGAAGCTTAATAAATTGTAAAAAATATAAAGAAGTCTCTATTGTAGAAACCATTAAGTATAAAATTTTATGTCTTATATATCTATGTCTTTCACTTTAAATGACAAGATTTGAATTTGATTTTGTTTTGTAAGAGTTTTTCTCAAAATCTGTTTGTTGTCCTAGAGTTTAAATTGAAATCTCAAATCTCAACAATATTTCAAAAGATTGATGTCTGACTTTATCAGAAATAAGATTGATGTCCAACTTAGTCAGAAATAGCCTGGGTTTACACACCTAATAAAAGTAACTTGTTTGCAAATGACTAAGTGAATATTTGATTTGTAGTTAAAAATTTTGCGGTGCATGTTCCAATGTAAATCCAACAGATAAAAGTAAAATGAAAAAAGCAAGAATCCTGATGCATTGAAAAAATTACTTTTGCCTCAAAAGTACTTATTATCCAAGCATGCTCTATGTTTAGAATGGTTGCATACTCTTCCTATTTTTGAGTTTTTCGCTCCAAAGATTGCAAAAAGATAAAGGGCATACACCATCCATTGAACATAAGGTCCGTTGTGATTAATCAATCAATCAAAGAAGCAAATGATGGGAAATAAATTTTGCAGATAAAAAAAAAAGGGTATTTGCTGGGCAATGAATACCGTGAGTTTTCACATAACAATATTAGGAGAGATGACACCTAGGACCCCGAACCAGTAGGGTCCTGGTTTTGTGTCTCCCTCTCTTCACGGCCTTATCATGTGAAAAAGCCACAGACCTCATTTCCTTGTTTTAATCTTCTGGCTGAAACATATTAGTAGATTTCCTAGCAAAAATATCCAGTCAATATAGAATACAAATACATTATTTATAAGGGACAAGTCAGAGTGTGAGAAGAATTAATCAGCCATATAACATGAATAATCAAAATTGATTAGAAACTAATCTTAACCATCTATAAATGGCCATATTAGTTTTTCACACTCTCTAGAGGAACATGTCCCTCATGAGTCATTAACACGTACAGTACGGAGTTTATAAACTCCAGCAGAGACATCAGTTAAGTATTTTACACAACCATGCTGAGGAACATCAAGCACATGAAGACCAAATGCAATATTATGCGCATATTTAGACAACCAGTCAGCAACTGTGGTTGCTTCATGATAACAACGGTAAACTCGAACCGTCAAAATTTGTCATCAACTCAAGTATGGACTCAACAAGAGGAGCAAAAGGAACACCTTTCTGTACCCGTTTATTCAAAATACAATCCATTACTGGAGTACAATCAGTCTCAATCCACAGCTGTGAAACGCCCTTCTCCTTAGCAAGCTTGAGGGCAGTGATGACACTCCACAGTACCACAATAAACCAATGACTACAAGGCTTTGCGGAATCCAATGATCTAACACAAAATGAAGGGAAAAAAAAAAAGATATTGCAGTTTGTCACACCTAATAAACACATGCTCTTCTATAATCAAAGTCACACTAAAGATCCTAACAGAATCCTCAAATTCACTTAATTTAAGCAAGGGTTACCCGCAAGACAAGTTTCCAAGATTTAGCGCGAACCCAAAACACCAAGAACCTGTGGAATCACGAAAAACTGCTGAACTGCTAGTAAGATGTTGCAGAGCCTTATAGGACCCATCTACATTAGCTTTGATCCATCCCACCTCAGGAAAGGTTCACTCAACTGAAATCATTTGATAGTGGCCCCTGTTAATTGCCCGTAAATGTACAATTAGAATTACACCTTCAACCAATGTGAGAAATATTGCAAGAAATTGACAAATGATTGTGGAGACGTCGAAAACCACAATATTGCATTTGCAATTGTGCTAGTAGACCACAACTTAAAACCATGCCTTCAACTAACAATGAAAAAAAGAAGGAAGATTTACAACTTCACCCTATACCTTTTGAAACATCCCACCATATTGTTGGATCTGGATCTTTAGAAGGTGTCACATCAGTCATGGTTGCATCATCATTTATATGTGCTGACTGGATGGAGCAAGCTGAACCTGTTGTAGTGTTCTGACTTGTAGGAGGATCACCTGGATTTTCTGTGCCATTGGATAGTTCCAGAAGAAGGCACGCCATTGTGATTTATAAGCCCAGTACAAAATCCTTCAGGAATCAGGAGTCTTATCTGTATTCATTGTTGGGGTTGAGCAAGCTTTGAATAGTTTAGTTACTCGGATTTTCGATGGCCTCAGGTTCAGATGCCTTAACTTCAGAAGGATTGATCTGGGGTGCATCTTGATTTATAAGCTGTGTTTGGAATTCTTTTGGATTTGTAGCATTTATAGAAGTCAGTGTGTTAGCACAATCTGAGGTCTGTGGTATGCCAGAAAGCCCATGACGGGACAGAATGCAAGCTAAGGCATCCACAGCAGACAGTAGAATATGAGGAAGAACATCGGTTGAATGTGTCACCTGAAAACAAACAAATATATCAAGCAGATTGAAAGAAAAGGAATAACATGGTTACAAGATCTAATCTGAAAGTAAAAACAAAGAAATATCAGCATACTTTTGTATAAAATTGCTGCTGATAATCACTCTCTCACGTAGTTCATCTGAGAAGCATCAAGTGCTGTTGACTCAAAATAAAGCCACCGATCTATATGATTACTCTAACTAAATTATCAGAAGATATAGACTCGTGTCCCTCTGTACAATCCTTTGCTAGAGCAACAGCGATCTCTTTGGAAAGCAAGAATAATGGAAGTAGTCCAACAACAGTACAGTTCCTTATCCACATGCTGCAGTCGTTGATAGTAATCTCATTCTCATCATATACAACTAAAGAGCAATCAAAAGTTTTCTGTGGTGACAACTTCGAATTTACAGAATGACTATTCAACCAAGCCTTTTGTTTTGTTCTGTCGGTAGGGTCACTATATGCTCCAATCATCTCTCCCCAAAGTACTTCATCACCAGATAGATAACGGATTAATAAACCTCCTAACACCTGATTTGACTCTTTAGAAAATGTGAAACAAGGAAGATTCTCCAACTTGGTAGTGGTGTGAATTTTCTTTTCAATTTTGTGAACAGATACTTTCTGTTTAATACCTGTCATACACAAAAAACAGGTTCATTATCAAGAAAACAATATGTAAAACTCAATAAAAACACGTATTAGTAAAACTGTAAATTAATTCTTACACAATGAAAAGGAAAATTGCATATGCAATTTTATATGAGCTAATATACTCGGCAGTTAGAAATTACCCCGAATTTTTTACTCTAAACCCCGTTTTCTGGGATAATTGATGCACTGCAACACATTCTTCAGTTCGCTTCAAAATTGTACACTGCAGACAAAATTAATATTCTGTGAATGTGTATAGCAAATACAATCTGCATATGCCAAACAAACTGATATCAGCTATATAATCATCCTTTGAAGATTTTCAATGTCTATTAGCCCTTATGAAATATTCAAATTTAACAAAAAGCCAAAATGTATGCCCAATTCACCAGGACGGTTCAGGAAAAGACCAATGAATCATACTATTTTTTAAAAAAGAAAATGTAGCCCATATCATATTTCCATGTGAAACAGATAAACAACATAAAATACTCCATGGGTATTCTTAGTCAGTGAAACCTTCATCCTTTGATGCTAAAAAAAATTCTTATGTCTGGGAAATCTCTATCCTTGTTGATTCATCAACAATGGGTTTTGATGCTGGGGATGCTCCATCTCCTTTTTATTCTGCATTTTCACTGGCATGCCAACACAAATAAAATGAAGTGGACATAGTGTGAAACAGGTCTATACAAGAATACTCAAAGACCTTAAGCCAAAACAGAAATCTCCCAATACCTGATTTGACTCTTCAGGAAATGTGACATGAGGAAGACTACCCAACATCCTAGTGGTGTCAACCTCCTTTTTGGTTTTGTGAACAGATGATTTCTTTCTAATCCCACGCCTATACAAAATGCAGGTTCAGAACAAGAAAACATTATGTACAACTGAAGAAAACAAATACAATAGCAACAGTTCCCATCCAGGCATGGGACTATAATTCTTACAGATTTAAAATGGAAATTTAATGTGTGCTGCAGTTAGAACTCACCCGGAAAATGTACAACTAAGCCCCATTTTTTGGGATAACTTCTCCACTAGAGCACGATCTCTAGAGGACAATTCATCAAAATTGTACACTGCAGTAAAAATTCAGATCATGAATGGACACATTTACAAGCCACAAATTTATATAAGCACCAAATCATCCATCAAAGATTTTCAGTGTAGATTAGCTTTCACAAACTAGCCAAAAGAATTCAAAATTTCTCAACTAGACAAAATGGCTACATACCCAATTCATACAAAATGCCAAATTAACGGGAAATATTAACAAAAGGACCAACGACCAATGAACCAGAAAAAACTGTTTTTCTTCGAAAAAACAAATGAGGCCCACATCATATAGCTGCATAAAATAAACAATACCCCCAATGAGATGTCCAGCTCCCAAGCTTATCCTCCTTTGCAAATTTGAAAACTAATATAATCTCAGTGTTTCAACATCAAAATGATATGTAAATGGTTTAGACTCATCTTCCATGTGATCAGAGAGATATGAAAGGCATTTAAAAACAAGCTCTAGATGCAAGTGTGAATTGTCTTCTACAAAGAAAGGAAGGATCTTCTGGTTAATCTCAATCCAACTACACCCTGGATTCTTCTTTAATCCAAGCTCTTTCATCTTTGATCTCACCACACGTACTTCATCCCACTTATGTGCAGAAGCATACATATTTGACAAGAGAATATAGGTTGATGAATCATCAGGATCCTTATCAATAAGCGTTCTTGCAATTTCAGCTCCCAAATCAATATTTCTGTGCAGACGGCATGCAGAAAATAATGTGCTTAACAACTCAACATCATCCCTGATTTCAGGGTTTTGTTGCAGAATCTCATATGCTTCATGCAATCTTCCAGCACGTCCAAGAAGATCAATCAAGCATGAATAATGTTCAACTCTAGGTATAATGCCATAAACATTGACCATTTGATTGAAGTAATAGCACCCTTCATCAACCAACCCAGCATGGCCACAAGCAGATAATATAGCAAGAAAAGTAACCCTATCAGGTTTCATGTTGGACTGCAGCATTTCAGCAAAAAGCTCCAAAGCTACATAGGCCTGACCATGAGACCCATAAGCAGTAATCATGGAAGTCCAGGACACCAGATCCCTTTTGGGCAAACATTTAAAAACACTGAATGCTTCATCTACAGCACCACACTTTGCATACATATCAAGTAGAGCTCCCATAACCACTTCATTGTTGTCCAATTTTTTCTCAATAATCAGATTGTGAATCTCTTCACCTTTTTCTAGTGCTGCTAGTTGAGAACAAGCTGTCAAAACACTGGTAAAAGTAATAGCATCAGGTTCAACATACGATTTTCTCATTTCACTAAAGAGGCCAAGGGCTTCAAAAAGTTTCCCTTCAGCCACATATCCAGAAATCATAACATTCCAAGAAACTACCTTGGACTTTGGTATTAATTTAAAGATGTTTTCAGCTAACTCTACCTTTCCACATTTAAAATATAGATCCATGAGTGAACTATTAATAAAAACATCAGACTGTATTCTGTTTCGTATTGTATATCCATGCACAAACTTCCCCTCTAGTAGTCGGGCTGATCGTGAACAAACCATTATTAAACTACTTAAGGTAGTCAAAGTTGGCTTGACTCCTTCATTGTACATCCTCTTAAAAAGTTGAATGCATGATATGCTGTCACCTTTCAAACCATATCCACTAATCATGGAATTCCAAGCAACAACAGTCTTTTTAGGCATCTGCTCAAAAACCTCTATGGCCATTTCTAGATGACCACATTTTCCATACATGTCAACAAGAGCAGAGCTAATGAAACTGTCCAGCAGAAACCCACTATTGATCAACTCCTCATGGATTTCCATTCCCCTGTTCAAATCCAAAAGTCTAGCACAAGATGAAATAGCAGTTGTGATTGTAACCGAATTAGGCTCAAATCCAAATCTTCTCATTAGGCCAAAATATTCTAGGGCCTCTTTGAAGTTTCCACTTTGATAATAACAAGAAATCACTGTATTCCAGCATGCCACATCCTTCTCAGGCATTTCATTGAACAGCCATATGGCTTTCTCAAATGCATTGCATTTTGCATACATACCCACAAGAGAGCTTCCAACAACAATGTCCATCATTAAACCAGTTTTTACCAAACATGTATGAATCATTTTTCCCAAAACATATTTATACAGCCCCCCACAAGCCTTAAGAACACTAGGGTAAGTATAACTATCAGGTTTTAGGTAAGGGTAGTGTAACAACTTCTCAAAAAGCTCTAGGGCTTCCACATACATGTAATTCTTAGTGTAACCTGCCATCAGGCCATTCCACAAGGATATCTCACATGGGTTTTCCATGTTATCAAAAACACACTTTGCATGATCATACAAATGGCAAGAAAGATACAGGTTAATCAAGTTCTTGCACAAGAAAATATCATTTTGCAAGCCCAAAGTTACAACTTTCTGATGAATGAGCTTGCCTTGCTTCAGTGACTTGGAATTCATACAAGCTCTCAAAAGGGGTAGTAGTTTTCTAGTGTCCATTCAGCAATGACCAGAGAGACACTACACAGAAACCATAATCATCAATCTAAATTCTAAAGCATGGGAATAAAATAAATAACAAACAAAAACACAAATACAATCACTCAAATTGCTAACTTCCTAAAATCAGTGGAAAATCCAACGACCTTAAATTAATAGGAACTACAAACACGGAAACACCCTAATGCCCACCCCATCTAAGATAATCATCATACTTATAAACAAAGATCATGAGCATATCAGAGTTCTTGCAGAAGTAAAAAAAGATGACATAAAAGTATTCAGTAAAATAAAAAGTGTAAACATAAATGACATGCATAAGTTTCCCTCTAGTATCAATACTCCATCTCATTGAGGACATCCCTATTGGC
The DNA here is from genome assembly GCF_004193775.1 of Glycine soja. Classification (NCBI taxonomy): domain Eukaryota; kingdom Viridiplantae; phylum Streptophyta; class Magnoliopsida; order Fabales; family Fabaceae; genus Glycine; species Glycine soja. The sequence continues at coordinate 42,589,145 of NC_041009.1, read as the reverse complement.
AAAGGAGAAGAAGCAACTAAGGTAGTAATTCTTTAATTAGAATGATAAGCCAACCGATAATTAGAACTTCTCTATCACTATTATCAGCATAAGTAGAGACCAGAAAGAGAATCAACTAACCAAACTTGACTACATTTTTATTCAACTAAAGAATATACCATATTCTGACTCAAATTCAAAATGTGAACTTTGATTATAGATTGTAAATCCCGCATCAATATGATTCTAAAATTGCCACCAGAAATTTCGGTTGTATTAGCTGCTGAATATGAGAGAGAGAATGCTCACCTGAGAGACAGAGAGAGAGAGAGATTTGCAGAAAACTGAACAATAAAAAAGTATCTGAGTTTTGTTTTAAGAGATTGTGTTTGATACGAGACTTTGTACAGTTGTAGCGCTCCCGTGTTCTGTATAGAGCGGCGGTGAGAGAGAAGGGGGCATTGTGTAAGGGACAGAGGGAGAAACAAGTTGAAAAAAAAAATGGCGAAATAGGCAAATTGGTTCCCAACGTTCCTATTGGTGAGAAATTAATTCTAAGATAAAAATAAATAAATTTAATTTACGTGAAAAATATAATATTTAAAAAATTTATTTGATCATAAATTATATTTTTTAAAATTAAATTATAAAATTTAGGAATCAAATATAACATTTTACATATTTATAAATTAAATTTAATAATAAAATATATTTTTAAAAATTAATTTAATATTAAATTATAAAATTCAGGAATCTATCATTAATTTCAACACTAATTCGTACTGCTTCTTGCAAAAATCATGGAATAAATTTAATTTTTTATGGGACAAATTTATATATGCGTCACAATTTAATGGATGAATTTAGCTATTTAGTGAAGAAAAAAAAGGAAAGAAAATACAGAAATCGTAACCATTAATTAAAATTAAATGAAACATCAACGGTTGGGATTGAGTTTCTCACGGTTAACTATATTTTCCTTTCCCACGGTTGAAAACAAAAACCCTACTCTAAAACAAAACAAAAGCCCTACTCTGTTGTCGTGTCTTCTTCGTTTGGATTAAGGTTGCAGGTAATGCTATGGCGAACACCGATGAACCCAATCTCATAAACTTCTCCTCCGTTGGTGAACCCTCGAAGGTTCTCATGGACAAGTATTTGAAGATACTCAAAGAATTTGTGGCCTCCAACGATCAAGGTTTTAACTGTCTTCTTTTCTTTTCATTTCTACTTTACTCACTCACTTACTTGACTTTAAATTATGTTATGCGCCCCATTCGATTTTAATAATTTTTTCATAACAAAATGTTAGTATTTTGCTTACTCAATTTTGTTTGTGCACGCGCATACATATATATTGCTTTATCATTGTTTTTTTTAACCACTGTAATTAGGAACTTTGGCTCAATGAGACCCGAGGTATGCCACAAGCTCCGGTTTTTTGGGCCGGCTACAAGACTAATGGAGTAATGGGTTTAGTCACGCTTAAAAGTTAAAACTTCTCACTCCTCACCAAGAAGAGTGTATTCTGCAGGGATTGAAACCAGTTGTCAAACTTCTGCATATACTCTGCTTATTAATGTTTTGTAGAATATGAAATCAAGCAATCCAAATGTAGCATTGGAAGTTTTTATAAAGTAGGATAACATATCAATGGCTATCCAAATAATGTGAAATTTTATATACAGATTAGAAAGATAATATCATGATTCAACGGTTGGATTGATTAATTCTGTATTCTACATAAAGTTATTAAGCGGTGTAACTGCTAAAGTTTGATGCCTGATGTCAATTGATAATATATATATATATATATATATATATATATATATATATATATATATATATATATATATATATATATATATATATATATATGTCATTTTCTCAAGTTTATTTTAGGAGGAATAACATATCAATAGCTAGGATACGCCAAACAGAACTCAAAACTACAATGATTGAACAAAAACAATGTGTGAGTTTCTTCTGCGCATCAAATGCATAGTTGATGCGCTTGGATCATGTGGAGATCCCGTTTGCATAAAAGCAAACATGTGCGAAAGCTAGGATACTTTGAACAGAACTCAGAACTATCAGAGGAGTATGATCCAGTTATCTCAGTGATTGAAAGTAAGTTTGAACCACTTCTAATTGGAGAAGTAGTGGTTTAAATTGTGGCAATGGCTATAGTCATGGAGGCAATGAATTTGGCCATGGTGAAGGTCATCATCGTGGCGGTAGAGGTCGCGATCATTATGCAAATTTTCAATGCCAAGTTTGCTTCAAATTTGGTCACACAACAACGGTGTGTCATTTTCACTATGATTCTGATTTTCAGCCAAACACATCTCTCACTCTTATGGAACCAGTGTTTCAAAGCAATTCATCGAACACTTTTGGTTCAGAATAGAATCAGGGAACTAATTCTCACAAAGACTCCCAACCTAGTGCAATGTTGGTTAATTCTAAAAATCAAGATCCTAACTCAACTACCTAGATACCTAATTATGTTGCATCCTTCCACGTAACTAGAAAGTCTCAAAACATCCAGCAGCTTGGTCCATTTTAGGGGTCAAACCAAATATACATTGGTAATGGCCAAGGCCTTTCTATTAAGTCTTTTGGTTACGCTAAGTTTGTTTCCCTTATTAATCCTAGAGTTTCTCTATCCTTAAAACAATTATTGCATGTACCTACCATAACTAAAAACTTAATGAGTGTCTACAAATTTTCTAAGGATAACAATGTTTTATTTGAGTTTAGTCCTAATCATTGTGTTGTGAAATCACAGGAAACCGATGAAGTCTCACTTCAAGGTTCACTAGGTCCTGATGGCCTCTACATATTTCCACATCTTGCACCCAAAGACTATGCCTCAACCACCTGCTTACTTTCAAATTCTAGTGTTGATTATGTTATTACTTCTTCTTCTAGTTGTTCTAAAACAAATTTATTATTTCATTGTAAATCCAGTTCTTGATGTTAAAACAACACCTAGTACTAGCTCTCAAACTATATGGGACCTTAGATTTGGTCATCCTGATGCTAATGTACTAAGGCTTATGCTTAATCATTGTAAATATACCCATAGTTAATAAAACTATGTTCAAATTTTGCGTTGCTTGTTATGTTGGTAAGTCATATAGACTACCATCTTCTATATCTCCAATAGTATATTGTGCTCCTCTTGAACTTGTTAGAGATAGGGGGCAACATGAAGACTAAGCTTTAGAGTTTGAAGAAATTTTGTCTTTTACATGGCCAACTCTTTGAGTGACATTTGTATTGATTGTTGCATCTTAGTCTCTATCTTTTCATATGTACATTATTCATCATCATGTAGAGGTTGAAAGATTGTTTCTAAAGCTAGAAACTTCTTCAGTGCATAAAACTCTCTATTTTAATCGATTACATTTTTCTTGAAAGTTTTCCAAATGTTGGAAAGAATACTTTAATCGATTGAAATGATAATATAATCGATTACTTCTTTGAAATAATCAATTACATTGGATATGTAATCGATTACAGGCGGTTATAACTATTTTCTCTATAAATAACCACCTTGTGTTCTCATTTTTAAGAAGGAAGAAGAGAGAAGAAAAAGTGCTTAGAATATGTATGTGACTCACAACTTCTAGATTTCGTTTTCTGAAGCTCTCATGGTAAAAAGTGAGTTGTGAATTACTTGTAGGATCAAGGAGAGACTCATTCACTCAAGCAAAGGTTCTTACGTGTGATTGATCAGGTTGCATCTCTCTTTGACTCAAATTTTCGTGTGTTTTACATGTTGTTAGCATATGTATGAATTTCTGAAGGCATGCTAGAATAAGTATTTCTAATTTGGGTT